>NW_027593819.1:0-20000 GCF_964213995.1 Mustelus asterias | reverse complement strand
CGCACTGGGCCGCAGCCTGGGGTCTGGGTAACACACTGGGCCGCAGCCTGGGGTCTGGGTAACGCACAGGGCCGCAGCCTGGGGTCTGGGTAATGCACTGGGCCGCAGCCTGGGTAACGCACTGGGCCGCAGCCTGGGGTCTGGGTAATGCACTGGGCCGCAGCCTGGGGTCTGGGTAACGCACTGGGCCACAGCCTGGGTAACGCACTGGGCCGCAGCCTGGGGTCTGGGTAACGCACTGGGCCGCAGCCTGGGTAACGCACTGGGCCGCAGCCTGGGGTCTGGGTAACACACTGGGCCGCAGCCTGGGGTCTGGGTAACACACTGGGCCGCAGCCTGGGGTCTGGGTAACGCACTGGGCCGCAGCCTGGGGTCTGGGTAACGCACTGGGCCGCAGCCTGGGTTCTGGGTAACGCACTGGGCCGCAGCCTGGGGTCTGGGTAACACACAGGGCCGCAGCCTGGGTAACACACTGGGCCGCAGCCTGGGGTCTGGGTAACACACTGGGCCGCAGCCTGGGGTCTGGGTAACACACTGGGCCACAGCCTGGGGTCTGGGTAATGCACTGGGCCACAGCCTGGGTAACGCACTGGGCCGCAGCCTGGGGTCTGGGTAACACACTGGGCCGCAGCCTGGGGTCTGGGTAACACACTGGGCCACAGCCTGGGGTCTGGGTAACGCACTGGGCCGCAGCCTGGGGTCTGGGTAACACACTGGGCCGCAGCCTGGGGTCTGGGTAACACACTGGGCCACAGCCTGGGGTCTGGGTAACACACTGGGCCACAGCCTGGGGTCTGGGTAACGCACTGGGCCGCAGCCTGGGGAACGCACTGGGCCGCAGCCTGGGGTCAGGGTAACACACTGGGCCGCAGCCTGGGGTCTGGGTAACGCACTGGGCCGCAGCCTGGGGTCTGGGTAACACACTGGGCCGCAGCCTGGGGTCTGGGTAACACACTGGGCCGCAGCCTGGGTAATGCACTGGGCCGCAGCCTGGGGTCTGGGTAACACACTGGGCCGCAGCCTGGGTAATGCACTGGGCCGCAGCCTGGGGTCTGTGTAACGCACTGGGCCGCAGCCTGGGGTCTGGGTAACACACTGGGCCGCAGCCTGGGTAATGCACTGGGCCGCAGCCTGGGGTCTGTGTAACGCACTGGGCCGCAGCCTGGGGTCTGGGTAACACACTGGGCCGCAGCCTGGATAATGCACTGGGCCGCAGCCTGGGGTCTGGGTAACACACTGGGCCGCAGCCTGGGTAACGCACTGGGCCACAGCCTGGGGTCTGGGTAACACACTGGGCCACAGCCTGGGGTCTGGATAACGCACTTGGCCGCAGCCTGGGGTCTGGGTAACGCACAGGGCCGCAGCCTGGGGTCTGGGTAATGCACTGGGCCGCAGCCGGGGTAACACACTGGGCCACAGCCTGGGGTCTGGGTAACGCACAGGGCCGCAGCCTGGGGTCTGGGTAATGCACTGGGCCGCAGCCTGGGGTCTGGGTAATGCACTGGGCCACAGCCTGGGTAACGCACTGGGCCGCAGCCTGGGGTCTGGGTAACACACTGGGCCGCAGCCTGGGGTCTGGGTAACACACTGGGCCGCAGCCTGGGGTCTGGGTAACGCACTGGGCCGCAGCCTGGGGTCTGGGTAACGCACTGGGCCGCAGCCTGGGTTCTGGGTAACGCACTGGGCCGCAGCCTGGGGTCTGGGTAACACACTGGGCGGCAGCCTGGGTAACGCACTGGGCCGCAGCCTGGGTAACGCACTGGGCCGCAGCCTGGGGTCTGGGTAACACACTGGGCCGCAGCCTGGGGTCTGGGTAACACACTGGGCCGCAGCCTGG
This sequence comes from Mustelus asterias, assembly GCF_964213995.1. NCBI lineage: Eukaryota > Metazoa > Chordata > Chondrichthyes > Carcharhiniformes > Triakidae > Mustelus > Mustelus asterias. Next base: position 18,163 of record NW_027593819.1, on the reverse strand, counting down.
GGTCTGGGTAACACACTGGGCCGCAGCCTGGGTAATGCACTGGGCCGCAGCCTGGGGTCTGGGTAACACACTGGGCCGCAGCCTGGGTAACGCACTGGGCCGCAGCCTGGGGTCTGGGTAACACACTGGGCCACAGCCTGGGGTCTGGGTAACGCACTGGGCCGCAGCCTGGGGTCTGGGTAACGCACAGGGCCGCAGCCTGGGGTCTGGGTAATGCACTGGGCCGCAGCCTGGGTAACACACTGGGCCACAGCCTGGGGTCTGGGTAACGCACAGGGCCGCAGCCTGGGGTCTGGGTAATGCACTGGGCCGCAGCCTGGGGTCTGGGTAACGCACTGGGCCACAGCCTGGGTAACGCACTGGGCCGCAGCCTGGGGTCTGGGTAACACACTGGGCCGCAGCCTGGGGTCTGGGTAACACACTGGGCCGCAGCCTGGGGTCTGGGTAACGCACTGGGCCGCAGCCTGGGGTCTGGGTAACGCACTGGGCCGCAGCCTGGGGTCTGGGTAACGCACTGGGCCGCAGCCTGGGGTCTGGGTAACACACTGGGCCGCAGCCTGGGTAACGCACTGGGCCGCAGCCTGGGTAACGCACTGGGCCGCAGCCTGGGGTCTGGGTAACACACTGGGCCGCAGCCTGGGGTCTGGGTAACACACTGGGCCGCAGCCTGGGGTCTGGGTAACACACTGGGCCGCAGCCTGGGGTCAGGGTAACACACTGGGCCGCAGCCTGGGGTCTGGGTAACGCACTGGGCCCCAGCCTGGGGTCTGGGTAACGCACTGGGCCGCAGCCTGGGGTCTGGGTAACGCACTGGGCCGCAGCCTGGGGTCTCGGTAACGCACTGGGCCGCAGCCTGGGGTCTGGGTAACACACTGGGCCACAGCCTGGGGTCTGGGTAACGCACAGGGCCGCAGCCTGGGGTCTGGGTAATGCACTGGGCCGCAGCCTGGGGTCTGGGTAACGCACTGGGCCACAGCCTGGGTAACGCACTGGGCCGCAGCCTGGGGTCTGGGTAACACACTGGGCCGCAGCCTGGGGTCTGGGTAACACACTGGGCCGCAGCCTGGGGTCTGGGTAACGCACTGGGCCGCAGCCTGGGGTCTGGGTAACGCACTGGGCCGCAGCCTGGGGTCTGGGTAACGCACTGGGCCGCAGCCTGGGGTCTGGGTAACACACTGGGCCGCAGCCTGGGTAACGCACTGGGCCGCAGCCTGGGTAACGCACTGGGCCGCAGCCTGGGGTCTGGGTAACACACTGGGCCGCAGCCTGGGGTCTGGGTAACACACTGGGCCGCAGCCTGGGGTCTGGGTAACACACTGGGCCGCAGCCTGGGGTCAGGGTAACACACTGGGCCGCAGCCTGGGGTCTGGGTAACGCACTGGGCCCCAGCCTGGGGTCTGGGTAACGCACTGGGCCGCAGCCTGGGGTCTGGGTAACGCACTGGGCCGCAGCCTGGGGTCTGGGTAACGCACTGGGCCGCAGCCTGGGGTCTGGGTAACACACTGGGCCGCAGCCTGGGGTCTGGGTAACACACTGGGCCGCAGCCTGGGGTTTGGGTAACACACTGGGCCGCAGCCTGGGGTCTGGGTAACGCACTGGGCCGCAGCCTGGGTAATGCACTGGGCCGCAGCCTGGGGTCTGGGTAACGCACTGGGCCGCAGCCTGGGGTCTGGGTAACGCACTGGGCCGCAGCCTGGGGTCTGGGTAACGCACTGGGCCGCAGCCTGGGGTCTGGGTAACACACTGGGCCGCAGCCTGGGGTCTGGGTAACACACTGGGCCACTGCCTGGGGTCTGGGTAACGCACTGGGCCGCAGCCTGGGTAACGCACTGGGCCGCAGCCTGGGGTCTGGGTAACACACTGGGCCGCAGCCTGGGTAATGCACTGGGCCGCAGCCTGGGGTCTGGGTAACACACTGGGCCGCAGCCTGGGTAACGCACTGGGCCGCAGCCTGGGGTCTGGGTAACACACTGGGCCGCAGCCTGGGGTCTGGGTAACGCACTGGGCCGCAGCCTGGGGTCTGGGTAACGCACAGGGCCGCAGCCTGGGGTCTGGGTAATGCACTGGGCCGCAGCCTGGGTAACACACTGGGCCACAGCCTGGGGTCTGGGTAACGCACAGGGCCGCAGCCTGGGGTCTGGGTAATGCACTGGGCCGCAGCCTGGGGTCTGGGTAACGCACTGGGCCACAGCCTGGGTAACGCACTGGGCCGCAGCCTGGGGTCTGGGTAACACACTGGGCCGCAGCCTGGGGTCTGTGTAACACACTGGGCCGCAGCCTGGGGTCTGGGTAACGCACTGGGCCGCAGCCTGGGGTCTGGGTAACGCACTGGGCCGCAGCCTGGGGTCTGGGTAACGCACTGGGCTGCAGCCTGGGGTCTGGGTAACACACTGGGCCGCAGCCTGGGTAACGCACTGGGCCGCAGCCTGGGTAACGCACTGGGCCGCAGCCTGGGGTCTGGGTAACACACTGGGCCGCAGCCTGGGGTCTGGGTAACACACTGGGCCGCAGCCTGGGGTCTGGGTAACACACTGGGCCGCAGCCTGGGGTCAGGGTAACACACTGGGCCGCAGCCTGGGGTCTGGGTAACGCACTGGGCCCCAGCCTGGGGTCTGGGTAACGCACTGGGCCGCAGCCTGGGGTCTGGGTAACGCACTGGGCCGCAGCCTGGGGTCTCGGTAACGCACTGGGCCGCAGCCTGGGGTCTGGGTAACACACTGGGCCGCAGCCTGGGGTCTGGGTAACACACTGGGCCGCAGCCTGGGGTTTGGGTAACACACTGGGCCGCAGCCTGGGGTCTGGGTAACGCACTGGGCCGCAGCCTGGGTAATGCACTGGGCCGCAGCCTGGGGTCTGGGTAACGCACTGGGCCGCAGCCTGGGGTCTGGGTAACGCACTGGGCCGCAGCCTGGGGTCTGGGTAACGCACTGGGCCGCAGCCTGGGGTCTGGGTAACACACTGGGCCGCAGCCTGGGGTCTGGGTAACACACTGGGCCACTGCCTGGGGTCTGGGTAACACACTGGGCCGCAGCCTGGGGTCTGGGTAACGCACAGGGCCGCAGCCTGGGGTCTGGGTAACGCACTGGGCCGCAGCCTGGGGTCTGGGTAATGCACTGGGCCGCAGCCTGGGGTTTGGGTAACACACTGGGCCGCAGCCTGGGGTCTGGGTAACACACTGGGCCGCAGCCTGGGTAACGCACTGGGCCGCAGCCTGGGGTCTGGGTAACACACTGGGCCGCAGCCTGGGGTCTGGGTAACGCACTGGGCCGCAGCCTGGGGTCTGGGTAACGCAGTGGGCCGCAGCCTGGGGTCTCGGTAACGCACTGGGCCGCAGCCTGGGGTCTGGGTAACACACTGGGCCGCAGCCTGGGGTCTGGGTAACACACTGGGCCGCAGCCTGGGGTTTGGGTAACACACTGGGCCGCAGCCTGGGGTCTGGGTAACGCACTGGGCCGCAGCCTGGGTAATGCACTGGGCCGCAGCCTGGGGTCTGGGTAACGCACTGGGCCGCAGCCTGGGGTCTGGGTAACGCACTGGGCCGCAGCCTGGGGTCTGGGTAACGCACTGGGCCACAGCCTGGGGTGTGGGTAACGCACTGGGCCGCAGCCTGGGGTCTGGGTAACGCACTGGGCCACAGCCTGGGGTCTGGGTAACGCACTGGGCCGCAGCCTGGGGCCTGGGTAACGCACTGGGCCGCAGCCTGGGGTCTGGGTAACGCACTGGGCCGCAGCCTGGGTAACGCACTGGGCCGCAGCCTGGGGTCTGGGTAACACACTGGGCCGCAGCCTGGGGTCTGGGTAACACACTGGGCCGCAGCCTGGGTAACGCACTGGGCCGCAGCCTGGGGTCTGGGTAACACACTGGGCCGCAGCCTGGGGTCTGGGTAACACACTGGGCCGCAGCCTGGGTAACGCACTGGGCCGCAGCCTGGGGTCTGGGTAACACACTGGGCCGCAGCCTGGGGTCTGGGTAACACACTGGGCCGCAGCCTGGGTAACGCACTGGGCCGCAGCCTGGGTTCTGGGTAACGCACTGGGCCGCAGCCTGGGTTCTGGGTAACGCACTGGGCCGCAGCCTGGGGTCTGGGTAACACACAGGGCCGCAGCCTGGGGTCTGGGTAACACACTGGGCCGCAGCCTGGGGTCTGGGTAACGCACTGGGCCGCAGCCTGGGGTCTGGGTAACACACTGGGCCGCAGCCTGGGGTCTGGGTAACGCACTGGGCCACAGCCTGGGGTCTGGGTAATGCACTGGGCCGCAGCCTGGGTAACGCACTGGGCCGCAGCCTGGGGTCTGGGTAACACACTGGGCCGCAGCCTGGGGTCTGGGTAACACACTGGGCCGCAGCCTGGGGTCTGGGTAACACACTGGGCCGCAGCCTGGGGTCTGGGTAACACACTGGGCCGCAGCCTGGGGTCTGGGTAATGCACTGGGCCGCAGCCTGGGTAATGCACTGGGCCGCAGCCTGGGTAACGCACTGGACCGCAGCCTGGGGTCTGGGTAACACACTGGGCCGCAGCCTGGGGTCTGGGTAACGCACAGGGCCGCAGCCTGGGGTCTGGGTAATGCACTGGGCCGCAGCCTGGGTAACGCACTGGGCCGCAGCCTGGGGTCTGGGTAACGCACAGGGCCGCAGCCTGGGGTCTGGGTAATGCACTGGGCCGCAGCCTGGGGTCTGGGTAACGCACTGGGCCACAGCCTGGGGTCTGGGTAACGCACTGGGCCGCAGCCTGGGGTCTGGGTAACGCACTGGGCCGCAGCCTGGGGTCTGGGTAGCGCACTGGGCCGCAGCCTGGGGTCTGGGTAACGCACTGGGCCGCAGCCTGGGGTCTGGGTAACGCACTGGGCCGCAGCCTGGGTTCTGGGTAACGCACTGGGCCGCAGCCTGGGGTCTGGGTAACACACAGGGCCGCAGCCTGGGTAACACACTGGGCCGCAGCCTGGGGTCTGGGTAACACACTGGGCCGCAGCCTGGGTAATGCACTGGGCCACAGCCTGGGTAACGCACTGGGCCGCAGCCTGGGGTCTGGGTAACACACTGGGCCGCAGCCTGGGGTCTGGGTAACACACTGGGCCACAGCCTGGGGTCTGGGTAACGCACTGGGCCGCAGCCTGGGGTCTGGGTAACACACTGGGCCGCAGCCTGGGGTCTGGGTAACACACTGGGTCACAGCCTGGGGTCTGGGTAACACACTGGGCCACAGCCTGGGGTCTGGGTAACGCACTGGGCCGCAGCCTGGGGAACGCACTGGGCCGCAGCCTGGGGTCTGGGTAACGCACTGGGCCGCAGCCTGGGTAACGCACTGGGCCGCAGCCTGGGGTCTGGGTAACACACTGGGCCGCAGCCTGGGGTCTGGGTAACACACTGGGCCGCAGCCTGGGGTCTGGGTAACGCACTGGGCCGCAGCCTGGGGTCTGGGTAACGCACTGGGCCGCAGCCTGGGGTCTGGGTAACACACTGGGCCGCAGCCTGGGGTCTGGGTAACACACTGGGCCGCAGCCTGGGTAACGCACTGGGCCGCAGCCTGGGGTCTGGGTAACACACTGGGCCGCAGCCTGGGGTCTGGGTAACACACTGGGCCGCAGCCTGGGTAACGCACTGGGCCGCAGCCTGGGTTCTGGGTAACGCACTGGGCCGCAGCCTGGGTTCTGGGTAACGCACTGGGCCGCAGCCTGGGGTCTGGGTAACACACAGGGCCGCCGCCTGGGGTCTGGGTAACACACTGGGCCGCAGCCTGGGGTCTGGGTAACGCACTGGGCCGCAGCCTGGGGTCTGGGTAACACACTGGGCTGCAGCCTGGGGTCTGGGTAACACACTGGGCCGCAGCCTGGGGTCTGGGTAACGCACAGGGCCGCAGCCTGGGGTCTGGGTAACGCACTGGGCCACAGCCTGGGGTCTGGGTAATGCACTGGGCCGCAGCCTGGGTAACGCACTGGGCCGCTGCCTGGGGTCTGGGTAACACACTGGGCCGCAGCCTGGGGTCTGGGTAACACACTGGGCCGCAGCCTGTGGTCTGGGTAACACACTGGGCCGCAGCCTGGGGTCTGGGTAACACACTGGGCCGCAGCCTGGGGTCTGGGTAATGCACTGGGCCGCAGCCTGGGTAATGCACTGGGCCGCAGCCTGGGTAATGCACTGGGCCGCAGCCTGGGGTCTGGGTAACGCACTGGACCGCAGCCTGGGGTCTGGGTAACGCACTGGGCCGCAGCCTGGGGTCTGGGTAACACACTGGGCCGCAGCCTGGGGTCTGGGTAACGCACAGGGCCGCAGCCTGGGGTCTGGGTAATGCACTGGGCCGCAGCCTGGGTAACGCACTGGGCCGCAGCCTGGGGTCTGGGTAATGCACTGGGCCGCAGCCTGGGGTCTGGGTAACGCACTGGGCCACAGCCTGGGTAACGCACTGGGCCGCAGCCTGGGGTCTGGGTAACGCACTGGGCCGCAGCCTGGGTAACGCACTGGGCCGCAGCCTGGGGTCTGGGTAACACACTGGGCCGCAGCCTGGGGTCTGGGTAACACACTGGGCCGCAGCCTGGGGTCTGGGTAACGCACTGGGCCGCAGCCTGGGGTCTGGGTAACGCACTGGGCCGCAGCCTGGGTTCTGGGTAACGCACTGGGCCGCAGCCTGGGGTCTGGGTAACACACAGGGCCGCAGCCTGGGTAACACACTGGGCCGCAGCCTGGGGTCTGGGTAACACACTGGGCCGCAGCCTGGGGTCTGGGTAACACACTGGGCCACAGCCTGGGGTCTGGGTAATGCACTGGGCCACAGCCTGGGTAACGCACTGGGCCGCAGCCTGGGGTCTGGGTAACACACTGGGCCGCAGCCTGGGGTCTGGGTAACACACTGGGCCACAGCCTGGGGTCTGGGTAACGCACTGGGCCGCAGCCTGGGGTCTGGGTAACACACTGGGCCGCAGCCTGGGGTCTGGGTAACACACTGGGCCACAGCCTGGGGTCTGGGTAACACACTGGGCCACAGCCTGGGGTCTGGGTAACGCACTGGGCCGCAGCCTGGGGAACGCACTGGGCCGCAGCCTGGGGTCAGGGTAACACACTGGGCCGCAGCCTGGGGTCTGGGTAACGCACTGGGCCGCAGCCTGGGGTCTGGGTAACACACTGGGCCGCAGCCTGGGGTCTGGGTAACACACTGGGCCGCAGCCTGGGTAATGCACTGGGCCGCAGCCTGGGGTCTGGGTAACACACTGGGCCGCAGCCTGGGTAATGCACTGGGCCGCAGCCTGGGGTCTGTGTAACGCACTGGGCCGCAGCCTGGGGTCTGGGTAACACACTGGGCCGCAGCCTGGGTAATGCACTGGGCCGCAGCCTGGGGTCTGTGTAACGCACTGGGCCGCAGCCTGGGGTCTGGGTAACACACTGGGCCGCAGCCTGGATAATGCACTGGGCCGCAGCCTGGGGTCTGGGTAACACACTGGGCCGCAGCCTGGGTAACGCATTGGGCCACAGCCTGGGGTCTGGGTAACACACTGGGCCACAGCCTGGGGTCTGGATAACGCACTTGGCCGCAGCCTGGGGTCTGGGTAACGCACAGGGCCGCAGCCTGGGGTCTGGGTAATGCACTGGGCCGCAGCCGGGGTAACACACTGGGCCACAGCCTGGGGTCTGGGTAACGCACAGGGCCGCAGCCTGGGGTCTGGGTAATGCACTGGGCCGCAGCCTGGGGTCTGGGTAATGCACTGGGCCACAGCCTGGGTAACGCACTGGGCCGCAGCCTGGGGTCTGGGTAACACACTGGGCCGCAGCCTGGGGTCTGGGTAACACACTGGGCCGCAGCCTGGGGTCTGGGTAACGCACTGGGCCGCAGCCTGGGGTCTGGGTAACGCACTGGGCCGCAGCCTGGGTTCTGGGTAACGCACTGGGCCGCAGCCTGGGGTCTGGGTAACACACTGGGCGGCAGCCTGGGTAACGCACTGGGCCGCAGCCTGGGTAACGCACTGGGCCGCAGCCTGGGGTCTGGGTAACACACTGGGCCGCAGCCTGGGGTCTGGGTAACACACTGGGCCGCAGCCTGGGGTCTGGGTAACACACTGGGCCGCAGCCTGGGTAATGCACTGGGCCGCAGCCTGGGGTCTGGGTAACACACTGGGCCGCAGCCTGGGTAACGCACTGGGCCGCAGCCTGGGGTCTGGGTAACACACTGGGCCACAGCCTGGGGTCTGGGTAACGCACTGGGCCGCAGCCTGGGGTCTGGGTAACGCACAGGGCCGCAGCCTGGGGTCTGGGTAATGCACTGGGCCGCAGCCTGGGTAACACACTGGGCCACAGCCTGGGGTCTGGGTAACGCACAGGGCCGCAGCCTGGGGTCTGGGTAATGCACTGGGCCGCAGCCTGGGGTCTGGGTAACGCACTGGGCCACAGCCTGGGTAACGCACTGGGCCGCAGCCTGGGGTCTGGGTAACACACTGGGCCGCAGCCTGGGGTCTGGGTAACACACTGGGCCGCAGCCTGGGGTCTGGGTAACGCACTGGGCCGCAGCCTGGGGTCTGGGTAACGCACTGGGCCGCAGCCTGGGGTCTGGGTAACGCACTGGGCCGCAGCCTGGGGTCTGGGTAACACACTGGGCCGCAGCCTGGGTAACGCACTGGGCCGCAGCCTGGGTAACGCACTGGGCCGCAGCCTGGGGTCTGGGTAACACACTGGGCCGCAGCCTGGGGTCTGGGTAACACACTGGGCCGCAGCCTGGGGTCTGGGTAACACACTGGGCCGCAGCCTGGGGTCAGGGTAACACACTGGGCCGCAGCCTGGGGTCTGGGTAACGCACTGGGCCCCAGCCTGGGGTCTGGGTAACGCACTGGGCCGCAGCCTGGGGTCTGGGTAACGCACTGGGCCGCAGCCTGGGGTCTCGGTAACGCACTGGGCCGCAGCCTGGGGTCTGGGTAACACACTGGGCCACAGCCTGGGGTCTGGGTAACGCACAGGGCCGCAGCCTGGGGTCTGGGTAATGCACTGGGCCGCAGCCTGGGGTCTGGGTAACGCACTGGGCCACAGCCTGGGTAACGCACTGGGCCGCAGCCTGGGGTCTGGGTAACACACTGGGCCGCAGCCTGGGGTCTGGGTAACACACTGGGCCGCAGCCTGGGGTCTGGGTAACGCACTGGGCCGCAGCCTGGGGTCTGGGTAACGCACTGGGCCGCAGCCTGGGGTCTGGGTAACGCACTGGGCCGCAGCCTGGGGTCTGGGTAACACACTGGGCCGCAGCCTGGGTAACGCACTGGGCCGCAGCCTGGGTAACGCACTGGGCCGCAGCCTGGGGTCTGGGTAACACACTGGGCCGCAGCCTGGGGTCTGGGTAACACACTGGGCCGCAGCCTGGGGTCTGGGTAACACACTGGGCCGCAGCCTGGGGTCAGGGTAACACACTGGGCCGCAGCCTGGGGTCTGGGTAACGCACTGGGCCCCAGCCTGGGGTCTGGGTAACGCACTGGGCCGCAGCCTGGGGTCTGGGTAACGCACTGGGCCGCAGCCTGGGGTCTGGGTAACGCACTGGGCCGCAGCCTGGGGTCTGGGTAACACACTGGGCCGCAGCCTGGGGTCTGGGTAACACACTGGGCCGCAGCCTGGGGTTTGGGTAACACACTGGGCCGCAGCCTGGGGTCTGGGTAACGCACTGGGCCGCAGCCTGGGTAATGCACTGGGCCGCAGCCTGGGGTCTGGGTAACGCACTGGGCCGCAGCCTGGGGTCTGGGTAACGCACTGGGCCGCAGCCTGGGGTCTGGGTAACGCACTGGGCCGCAGCCTGGGGTCTGGGTAACACACTGGGCCGCAGCCTGGGGTCTGGGTAACACACTGGGCCACTGCCTGGGGTCTGGGTAACGCACTGGGCCGCAGCCTGGGTAACGCACTGGGCCGCAGCCTGGGGTCTGGGTAACACACTGGGCCGCAGCCTGGGTAATGCACTGGGCCGCAGCCTGGGGTCTGGGTAACACACTGGGCCGCAGCCTGGGTAACGCACTGGGCCGCAGCCTGGGGTCTGGGTAACACACTGGGCCACAGCCTGGGGTCTGGGTAACGCACTGGGCCGCAGCCTGGGGTCTGGGTAACGCACAGGGCCGCAGCCTGGGGTCTGGGTAATGCACTGGGCCGCAGCCTGGGTAACACACTGGGCCACAGCCTGGGGTCTGGGTAACGCACAGGGCCGCAGCCTGGGGTCTGGGTAATGCACTGGGCCGCAGCCTGGGGTCTGGGTAACGCACTGGGCCACAGCCTGGGTAACGCACTGGGCCGCAGCCTGGGGTCTGGGTAACACACTGGGCCGCAGCCTGGGGTCTGTGTAACACACTGGGCCGCAGCCTGGGGTCTGGGTAACGCACTGGGCCGCAGCCTGGGGTCTGGGTAACGCACTGGGCCGCAGCCTGGGGTCTGGGTAACGCACTGGGCTGCAGCCTGGGGTCTGGGTAACACACTGGGCCGCAGCCTGGGTAACGCACTGGGCCGCAGCCTGGGTAACGCACTGGGCCGCAGCCTGGGGTCTGGGTAACACACTGGGCCGCAGCCTGGGGTCTGGGTAACACACTGGGCCGCAGCCTGGGGTCTGGGTAACACACTGGGCCGCAGCCTGGGGTCAGGGTAACACACTGGGCCGCAGCCTGGGGTCTGGGTAACGCACTGGGCCCCAGCCTGGGGTCTGGGTAACGCACTGGGCCGCAGCCTGGGGTCTGGGTAACGCACTGGGCCGCAGCCTGGGGTCTCGGTAACGCACTGGGCCGCAGCCTGGGGTCTGGGTAACACACTGGGCCGCAGCCTGGGGTCTGGGTAACACACTGGGCCGCAGCCTGGGGTTTGGGTAACACACTGGGCCGCAGCCTGGGGTCTGGGTAACGCACTGGGCCGCAGCCTGGGTAATGCACTGGGCCGCAGCCTGGGGTCTGGGTAACGCACTGGGCCGCAGCCTGGGGTCTGGGTAACGCACTGGGCCGCAGCCTGGGGTCTGGGTAACGCACTGGGCCGCAGCCTGGGGTCTGGGTAACACACTGGGCCGCAGCCTGGGGTCTGGGTAACACACTGGGCCACTGCCTGGGGTCTGGGTAACACACTGGGCCGCAGCCTGGGGTCTGGGTAACGCACAGGGCCGCAGCCTGGGGTCTGGGTAACGCACTGGGCCGCAGCCTGGGGTCTGGGTAATGCACTGGGCCGCAGCCTGGGGTTTGGGTAACACACTGGGCCGCAGCCTGGGGTCTGGGTAACACACTGGGCCGCAGCCTGGGTAACGCACTGGGCCGCAGCCTGGGGTCTGGGTAACACACTGGGCCGCAGCCTGGGGTCTGGGTAACGCACTGGGCCGCAGCCTGGGGTCTGGGTAACGCAGTGGGCCGCAGCCTGGGGTCTCGGTAACGCACTGGGCCGCAGCCTGGGGTCTGGGTAACACACTGGGCCGCAGCCTGGGGTCTGGGTAACACACTGGGCCGCAGCCTGGGGTTTGGGTAACACACTGGGCCGCAGCCTGGGGTCTGGGTAACGCACTGGGCCGCAGCCTGGGTAATGCACTGGGCCGCAGCCTGGGGTCTGGGTAACGCACTGGGCCGCAGCCTGGGGTCTGGGTAACGCACTGGGCCGCAGCCTGGGGTCTGGGTAATGTACTGGGCCGCAGCCTGGGGTCTGGGTAACGCACTGGGCCGCAGCCTGGGGTCTGGGTAATGTACTGGGCCGCAGCCTGGGGTCTGGGTAACGCACTGGGCCGCAGCCTGGGGTCTGGGTAATGTACTGGGCCGCAGCCTGTGGTCTGGGTAACGCACTGGGCCACAGCCTGTGGTCTGGGTAATGCACTGGGCCGCAGCCTGGGTAACGCACTGGGCAGCAGCCTGGGGTCTGGGTAACACACTGGGCCGCAGCCTGGGGTCTGGGTAACGCACTGGGCTGCAGCCTGGGGTCTGGGTAACGCACTGGGCCGCAGCCTGGGGTCTGGGTAACTCACTGGGCTGCAGCCTGGGGTCTGGGTAACGCACTGGGCCGCAGCCTGGGGTCTGGGTAACGCACTGGGCCGCAGCCTGGGGTCTGGGTAACACACTGGGCCGCAGCCTGGGGTCTGGGTAACGCACTGAGCCACAGCCTGGGTAACGCACTGTGCCACAGCCTGGGATCTGGGTATCGCGATAGGCCGCAACCTGGGAGTCAGGTGTCCACCTGTGCTGTGGGCCGCAACCTGGGAGTCAGGTGACAGCCCGCGCTGTGGGCCACAGCCTGGGTGTCTGGTGATTGCCTGCGCTGCAGGCCGCAGCCTGGGGAGTCTGGTGATAGCCTGCGCTGCAGGCCGCAGCCTGGGAGTCGGGTGATAGCCTGCGCTGAAGGCCGCAGCCTGGGAGTCGGGTGACAGCCCATGCTGTAGGCCGCAGCCTCAGGAGTCGCATTGTGGCCTCACCGCAGGCCGCAGCCTGGGAGTCGGGTGACAGCCCACGCTGTAGGCCGCAGCCTCAGTAGTCGCATTGTGGCCTCACCGCAGGCCGCAGCCTGGGAGTCGGGTGACAGCCCACGCTGTAGGCCGCAGCCTCAGTAGTCGCATTGTGGCCTCACCGCAGGCCGGAGCCTAGGAGTTGTTTTGGGCCTGAGTGCGCAGGAAGAAGCCTGGGCGTGACGTGACAGCGCGGACAGCCTGTGTTTCCACTCTGAGGTGACTCCTTTCCATTTCCGTCTCTGTTTTCCAGTCACGTTGATCGATTTTTACACCTCGGAGACGGTCACCTTCCTCGTGTTTGACCTGTAAGTTTCAGAATTTACTCTTGTTCTGAAGGGGAGGGTGATCCGCTCTCTGAGAACTAACTCGCAGAGGAGTCCCTCCCTTCATAATCTGTTAAAGTGCGTGTGAGAGCGGGGGGAATATCTGCCCTTCACCAACTTCTAGCGGCTAAATCAAAATAACTCCCTGAGACTCTCTCTGTAAAAGCAACAAGTAACACTTTATTTATCTAACTAACGGTGAACAGGTTAACTGAACTATTAACAAACCCAATAATACACCATTCTAATGGGATGCTGTTTAGATAATTACAATCCCCACTCATTAACGACAAAACGGAATTGTTAGTCACTCTCTAAATTACAACCAGGTTTGGTGTCTTTCAGAACATTCTGGTCCTCTCTGTCCTTCCTTCTGTCTGGAATCTCCGTCTTCTTTTGGTACCTTTGCCAGTCAGATGAGACTTTGAGCTAAGTTGGCGGTTGCCGTGTCTCTCCGGAGCTGAGAGCTTCTCTCTGCTTTTTGTCCCCCTGTCTGTTCTCTTATACCTGAGCTGACATATCCACCTTCCCCACCCCCCCCGCCCCGACAATAGGCTATTTCTCAGGTTAGCGTCTGGTTTTTGGTCCACCATCCGCCGTGGCGGGATTCGAACCCCAAAACATGAGCTGGGTTTCTGGATTAATAGTCTGGCGATAATACCACCAGACCATCGCCTCAAAGGACCTACTCTTCAGCAACGTCTAGTGGTTAAATCAGAATGACTCCCTGAGACTCTCTCTGCAAAAACAACTAACACTTTATTTCACTAACTAACAGTGAACAGGTTAACTAAACTATGAACAAACCCAATAAAACACCATTCTAATGGGATGCTGTTTAGATAAATTCGATTCCCACTTTTTAACAAAAACAACAGAATTTTTAGTTAAACTCAAAATTTTAAACAGGTTTGTTATCTTCTGGAACGTTCCGTCTTCTTTATCTTCACGATCTTCTGTTGGTACCTTTGCGATTGAGATCAGGCTTTCTTTTAAGACATCAATGTGGCTGTTACGCTGTTAGAGACAGTTGTTGTCTGTGCGTGTCTGTCTCTCTAGCTGTGAACCGTGGCGGCAGTGGCTGTTTGGAGCTGGGAGCTGTGGCTCTCATACCCCCGGTGACATAGCAAAAATTCCCCACAGGAGGATTGGTTTACCGGTTATCAAAACATCAGATTCAAATCTGATCGGCTGCCGCTGTGCAAACGCCGAGTTGAAACTGATGGGTACAAAATTCGTAAAACAACCTGTCGCCTTGGCGACACGACCGCGTCGCCGTCCGATGTTTCAGTCTGTGTACTCCATGCACCAGCTTCGCTTCAGCGCAGGAAAAAAAAACTGCCTTTTGTTTAAACCGGCCATGCAATGCTTTCCACTTTTAGCATGTTTTGCAGCTGTTTTGTACTGTGACAAAGCGACTGACCGAATCGGCAGCTAAATCAGTGCGGAGGTGCATTCGTATTCTGTGTCCATTACTCTGAGGTTCAACTCTGCTGGATTTTTCTCTCTCTCTCCCCTGCAGGATGAAACGAGGAGAACTCTTCGACTACCTCACACACAAAGTAGTCCTGAGTGAGAAAGAAACCAGGTGAGGAACAAAAAAACAGAGGGGACAGAGAGACAGCAGTCAGTTTACAGATATCTCTCTGAGAGAGAGAGAGAGGGGACTGAGAGACACCAGCCAGGGTACAGATATCTCCCTGAGAGAGAGAGAGGGGACTGAGAGACACCAGTCAGTGCACAGATATCTCCCTGAGAGAGAGAGAGGGGACTGAGAGACACCAGTCAGTGCACAGATATCTCCCTGAGAGAGAGGGGACTGAGAGACACCACTCAGTGTACAGATATCTCCCTGAGAGAGAGAGAGGACTGAGAGACACCAGTCAGTGGACAGATATCTCCCTGAGAGAGAGAGAGAGGACTGAGAGACACCAGTCAGTGTACAGATATCTCCCTGAGAGAGAGAGAGAGGACTGAGAGACACCAGTCAGTGTACAGATATCTCCCTGAGAGAGAGGGGACTGAGAGACAGCAGTCGGTGTACAGATATCTCCCTGAGAGAGAGAGAGAGAGAGGACTGAGAGACACCAGTCAGTGTACAGATTTCTCCCTGAGAGAGAGAGAGGGGACTGAGAGACATCAGTCAGTGTACAGATATCTCCCTGAGAGAGAGAGAGGGGACTGAGAGACACCAGTCAGTGTACAGATATCTCCCTGAGAGAGAGAGGGGGGGGACTGAGAGACACCAGTCAGTGTACAGATATCTCCCTGAGAGAGAGGGGACTGAGAGACAGCAGTCGGTGTACAGATATCTCCCTGAGAGAGAGAGAGAGAGAGAGGACTGAGAGACACCAGTCAGTGTACAGATATCCCCCTGAGAGAGAGGGGACTGAGAGACACCAGTCAGTGTACAGATATCTCCCTGAGAGAGGACTGAGAGACACCAGTCAGTGTACAGATTTCTCCCTGAGAGAGAGAGAGAGGGGACTGAGAGACACCAGTCAGTGTACAGATATCTCCCTGAGAGAGAGAGAGGGGACTGAGAGACACCAGTCAGTGTACAGATATCTCCCTGAGAGAGAGAGAGAGGACTGAGAGACACCAGTCAGTGTACAGATATCTCCCTGAGAGAGAGAGAGGGGACTGAGAGACACCAGTCAGTGTACAGATATCTCCCTGAGAGAGAGAGGACTGAGAGACACCAGTCAGTGTACAAATATCTCCCTGAGAGAGAGGAGGGACTGAGAGACACCAGTCAGTGTACAGATATCTCCCTGAGAGAGAGAGAGGGGGGACTGAGAGACACCAGTCAGTGTACAGATATCTCCCTGAGAGAGAGGGGACTGAGAGACAGCAGTCGGTGTACAGATATCTCCCTGAGAGAGAGAGAGAGAGAGAGGACTGAGAGACACCAGTCAGTGTACAGATATCCCCCTGAGAGAGAGGGGACTGAGAGACACCAGTCAGTGTACAGATTTCTCCCTGAGAGAGAGAGAGAGGGGACTGAGAGACACCAGTCAGTGTACAGATATCTCCCTGAGAGAGAGAGAGGGGACTGAGAGACACCAGTCAGTGTACAGATATCTCCCTGAGAGAGAGAGAGAGGACTGAGAGACACCAGTCAGTGTACAGATATCTCCCTGAGAGAGAGAGAGGGGACTGAGAGACACCAGTCAGTGGACAGATATCTCCCTGAGAGAGAGAGAGGGGGGACTGAGAGACACCAGTCAGTGTACAAATATCTCCCTGAGAGAGAGAGGGGACTGAGAGACACCAGTCAGTGTACAGATATCTCCCTGAGAGAGAGAGGGGACTGAGAGACACCAGTCAATGTACAGATATCTCCCTGAGAGAGAGAGAGGGGACTGAGAGACACCAGTCAGTGTACAGATATCTCCCTGAGAGAGAGGGGGGACTGAGAGACACCAGTCAGTGTACAGATATCTCCCTGAGAGAGAGAGAGAGAGGGGACTGAGAGACACCAGTCAGTGTACAGATATCTCCCTGAGAGAGAGAGAGGGGACTGAGAGACACCAGTCAGTGTACAGATATCTCCCTGAGAGAGAGAGAGGGGACTGAGAGACACCAGTCAGTGTACAGATATCTCCCTGAGAGAGAGAGAGGGGACTGAGAGACACCAGTCAGTGTACAGATATCTCCCTGAGAGAGAGGGGACTGAGAGACACCAGTCAGTGTACAGATATCTCCCTGAGAGAGAGAGAGAGGACTGAGAGACACCAGTCAGTGTACAGATATCTCCCTGAGAGAGAGAGAGAGAGGGGACTGAGAGACACCAGTCAGTGTACAGATATCTCCCTGAGAGAGAGAGGACTGAGAGACACCAGTCAGTGTACAAATATCTCCCTGAGAGAGAGGAGGGACTGAGAGACACCAGTCAGTGTACAGATATCTCCCTGAGAGAGAGAGAGGGGGGACTGAGAGACACCAGTCAGTGTACAGATATCTCCCTGAGAGAGAGAGGGGACTGAGAGACACCAGTCAGTGTACAGATATCTCCCTGAGAGAGAGAGGGGACTGAGAGACACCAGTCAGTGTACAGATATCTCCCTGAGAGAGAGAGAGGGGACTGAGAGACACCAGTCAGTGTACAGATATCTCCCTGAGAGAGAGGGGGGACTGAGAGACACCAGTCAGTGTACAGATATCTCCCTGAGAGAGAGAGAGAGGGGACTGAGAGACACCAGTCAGTGTACAGATATCTCCCTGAGAGAGAGAGAGAGGGGACTGAGAGACACCAGTCAGTGTACAGATATCTCCCTGAGAGAGAGAGAGGGGACTGAGAGACACCAGTCAGTGGACAGATATCTCCCTGAGAGAGAGAGGGGACTGAGAGACACCAGTCAGTGTACAGATATCTCCCTGAGAGAGAGAGAGAGAGGACTGAGAGACACCAGTCAGTGTACAGATATCTCCCTGAGAGAGAGAGAGAGAGGACTGAGAGACACCAGTCAGTGTACAGATATCTCCCTGAGAGAGAGAGAGAGAGAGGACTGAGAGACACCAGTCAGTGTACAGATATCTCCCTGAGAGAGAGAGAGAGGACTGAGAGACACCAGTCAGTGTACAGATATCTCCCTGAGAGAGAGGGGACTGAGAGACACCAGTCAGTGTACAGCTATCACCCTGAGAGAGAGGACTGAGAGACACCAGTCAGTGTACAGATATCACCCTGAGAGAGGGGACTGAGAGACACCAGTCAGTGTACAGATATCTCCCTGAGAGAGAGAGAGAGAGGACTGAGAGACACCAGTCAGTGTACAGATATCTCCCTGAGAGAGAGAGAGAGAGGACTGAGAGACACCCGTCAGTGTACAGATATCTCCCTGAGAGAGAGAGAGAGAGGACTGAGAGACACCAGTCAGTGTACAGATATCTCCCTGAGAGAGAGAGGGGACTGAGAGACACCAGTCAGTGTACAGATATCTCCCTGAGAGAGAGAGAGAGGGGACTGAGAGACACCAGTCAGTGTACAGATATCTCCCTGAGAGAGAGAGGGGGACTGAGAGACACCAGTCAGTGTACAGATATCTCCCTGAGAGAGAGAGGGGACTGAGAGACACCAGTCAGTGTACAGATATCTCCCTGAGAGAGAGAGAGGGGACTGAGAGACACCAGTCAGTGTACAGATATCTCCCTGAGAGAGAGAGAGAGAGGGGACTGAGAGACACCAGTCAGTGTACAGATATCTCCCTGAGAGAGAGAGGACTGAGAGACACCAGTCAGTGTACAGATATCTCCCTGAGAGAGAGAGAGGGGACTGAGAGACACCAGTCAGTGTACAGATATCTCCCTGAGAGAGAGAGGGGACTGAGAGACACCAGTCAGTGTACAGATATCTCCCTGAGAGAGAGAGAGAGGGGACTGAGAGACACCAGTCAGTGTACAGATATCTCCCTGAGAGAGGACTGAGAGA
>NW_027593818.1:0-26520 GCF_964213995.1 Mustelus asterias | reverse complement strand
CCAAAATGTGGCAAATGCAGTTTAACGTGGATAAGTGTGAGGTCATGCATTTTGATAGGAAAAATGGGAAGGCGTCACAGAAAACTAGCATGCAGGTACAGCAGATCGTAAAGAAAGTGAATGGAATGTTGGGATTTATAGCTAAAGGAATAGAATATAAAGTTAAGGAAGTAGTATTGCAACTATACAAGGCATTGGTGAGGCTGCACCTGGAGTATTGTGCACAGTTTTGGTCCCCTTATTTGAGGAAAGATGTAGTGGCATTGGAGGCAGTTCAGAGGAGGTTCACTAGATTGATTCCAGAGATGAGGGGTTTCTCGTATGAAGAGAGATTGAACAGATTGAACTGTACTCTTTGGAATTTAGATGAATGTGGGGCGATCAAATTGAGATATACAAGATGATAAAAGGTATGAATAAAGTGGACGTGGAGCGGATGCTTCCGCTGCTGGGGCATTCTAGGACGAGAGCTCATAGTCTTAGGATAAGGGGTAGCAAATTTAAAACAGAGTTGAGGAGAAAGTACTTCTCCCAAAGGGTTGTGAATCTGTGCAATTCACTACCCCCAAAGTGTGGTGGATGTTGGGATAGTGAGTAAATTTAAGGAGGAGTTAGACAGATTTTTATTGGTAATGGGTTGAAGGGTGATGGGGAGAAGGCAGGAAAATGGGGATGAGGAGCATATCAGCCATGATCGAATGGTGGAGCAGACCCGATGGGCTTATTTCTGCTCCTACATCTTATGAACTTATGAAATTAAAGTCATATCCATCCAATGAAAAACCAAAAGAAACCACTTAAAATTTAAATGAATGACTAACGCTTAAGCAAACAACAACACTGCTTATTCACAGCTCTCATTGAAGTTCCCCAAAGTTCACTGACCGGCAGACCATCACATTTATTCCAGAGCAGGTTCTCTGATAGGTTTCCAGGCAGTGATGATCAAGAATGACAGTCAGCTTTTCAGGTGATTTATGGCATTATGTGCCTTCTTTTGTGAAATATGGCAGTCAATTTTTCAAATAAAAATCTGCCAGATAAAATCAAAGTTGGAGAAGAACAACTGAAGCGGCAATTCCGTGGTCAAGGGGAGCTCCACAACAGAAGTCAATTCTCCTTCAAGACCTCTTTCTGTGCTGATATGACTCAGTGGGTGGAATTCTTCCATACCTCTGCTGGCGGGTTCGATGATAGGTGGGGTGAGATTTCAGTGTGAGACCCAAAATTCGGTTTTACGCCTACATGAATTTCCTGCAGGATCAGGAAACCCACTGGTGAACAATATAAAACTGATTTTCTTTCCGCTAATGGAAGGCAGATAAAGGCCTGACCAGAATCTCCCCCCCAACCCCCTCCGATTCTCTGAGATGCCAAATGAACACTGGAAGTCTGGATCAACATGGCGTGCAGAAGTTGGGACTTATCTGAAGAATGCCTAGCCTGCCTCTAGAGTTTGGGATGGAGACTGTCAGCCACCCTGGACACTGGAACACCACGAAAGGGGAGGGGGTTGTTGTTGCATCTATCAGGTGGATTTTCCAGTTTCAATGTCATCGAGGAGATCCATCTTCCAGCCTCAAGGGCATTCCTGGAGATCCTTCTTCTTTCTTCAACAGTGATGTTGGGTGCCTTTTAAATATGGCACACATATATGACGTCGGAACGTGCGCAGTTGAACCTGCCCTACCACAGAATACAGCACTGAACCCCTGGATGCTTAATTAATCTGGGGCTGGAAGAAATGGTGTGGTTTCCCATCAGACTCTGCAGCAAGAAACGTTCTCCACTTCCACCATGGGACTTGGTCCAAGATGAGAGGATTCCACCCTATTACTTTATGATTCAATCTTGGGGAGATGATACAACCACAGCATGTATTTATATAGCGCCTACATTATAATAAAAACATCCCGATGGTACTTCACATGATCGTAATCAAATGAAAACTGAGCCATATAAGGAGATATTAGCAGAGATGACCAAAAAGCTTCTTCAATGAGGCAGAGGAGTGTTTTAAAGGAGAAGAGAGAAGTGGAGAGGTTTAGGAAGGGAATTCCAGAACTTACAACCTGGAAAGAGGAAGGCACGGCCCCCAAAGATGGAGTGATTGTAAATGTGAACGCCCAAGAGGCTAGAAGTGGAGAATGCGGGAGGTCTGGGAACTTTAGGGCTGGAGGAATTTACAGAGATGGTGACCCTTCCCTGAACTTCCCACGTGACAATTGCTGATACAAAACTACAAACAAAAACACTAAACTGCAGTGCATTTTACTCATATTTACAATGCACATGAACGGACAGGTATATGTCCAACAAGTGCAAACGGAGTGCAGATTGAAAGCAGAGTGAACTGCTACAATTTTGGTGAATGGGAATTTTAAAATATCAATATCTTTGTAAAAATCAGGTCTGCAGTCAGCAGTCTATGTAGAATCATAGAAACCCTACAGTACAGAAAGAGGCCATTCGGCCCATCGAGTCTGCATTGACCACGATCCCACCCAGGCCCTACCCCCATATCCCTACTGTAATTTACTTAAAGTAAATTAATAACTAAATTAATAAACTAAAGTATGTTTCTTCCAGCCTTAGGCAGCGATAAACAAGCTCTATCGGAGTGTAGGTGTTAATTAATTGCTTAGACAGGTTTGAGGTACTTGCAACCTGTGTGAACGAAAGTGAGATTTGCAGGGTGAATAAGCAGGAAGGCCAATGCACCATGATACATGAAGCCATTAAAGCAGGAGGAGCAAAATGGGTGGACACTGTTCTCCACAACCGAGAGTGAAAATCCAGAAGACTGTGTTGCCTGCCCAAAGCCAGAGTTTGGGATATATGCTCAGGGCTGGAGAGGAACTTGCAGTGGGAGAGGGAGGATCCATTGTCGTGATCCATGTAGGTACCAACAACATAAATAGAACTGGGAAAAAGATTCTGCATAGAGAGTGTGTGGAGCTATGCGCCAAATTAAAAAGCAGGACCTCAAATGTAATGATCTCTGGATTATTACCCGAGCCACATGTAAACCGACATAAGGTAAATAAAATTAAAGAGATTAATACATGGCTCAAAGACTGGTATGGGAAAAGTAGGTTCTAGTTCATGGGACACTGACATCAATGCTGGGGAAAGTGAGAGCTGTACCTGGGATAGTCTACACCTGAACCATGCTGGCACCAGTGTTCTAGCAACCCATGTAACTAGGGAAGTAGAGAACAAAGGATCAAATTTGAGAAGATGTGGGAAATGAAAGAGTACAGAAAAGGCAAGAGGGAAAGACATTAATGTTGGAAAGGATATACAGACCATGATAGGAAGAGACAGAGAGAATAAATCTAAGAGTAAATTGGCAGACAAGGCTAGAGTTTACAAAAAATAATAAAAGGACAAAACTAAAGGCTCTGTATCTGAATGCACATAGCATTCAAAATAAAACAGATGATCTGACAGTGCAAATAGAAATAAGTAAGTACGATCTGATAGCCGTTACAGACACGTGTGGCAGGAAGACATAGTTTGGGACCTGAACATTGAAGGCTACGTGGCGTATAGGAAGGACAGGAAACTTGGAAAAGGTGGAGTGGTGGCTATGTGAATTAAAGATGGTATTAGCACAATAAAGAGGGGTGATCTAAGTTCAGGAAACCGAGGTCAAAGCAGTTTGGGTAGAGATGAAAAATGATAAAGGCAAGAAATCACTTGTGGAAATGGTGCACAGGCCCTCTAACAGTATCCATATAGTAGGATGGGGTATTAAGCAATAAATAATGGGAGCTTGTCATGGGGGGTAATCATGGGGGATTTTAATGGAAGTGCTCCCCCGCTGTTCTCTTCCTGTGGGGGAGCACTTCAGCAGTCACGGGCATTCAGCCTCTGACCTTCGGGTAAGCGTTCTCCAAAGCGGCCTTCACGACACACGACAGCGCAGAGTCGCTGAGCAGAAACTGATAGCCAAGTTCCGCACACATGAGGACGGCCTAAACCGGGATGTTGGGTTTATGTCACTCTATCAGTAACCCCCACAGCTTGCCTCCTGGACTTGCAGAATCTCACTGGCTGTCCTGTCTGGAGACAATACACATCTCTTTAACCTGTGCTGAATGCTCCCTCCACTCACATTGTCTGTATCTTTAAGACCTGGTTGGCTGTAGAGATTCGCATTCTAATCAGTATTCCGTAACTTGATTTTGTGTGTCTGTGCCCTGTTTGAGAGCAGATTTCCACTCCATCTGACAAAGGGGCAGCACTCCGAAAGCTAATGGCACTTGCTACCAAATAAATCTGTTGGACTTTAACCTGGTGTTGTTAAAACTCTTACTGTAATTAGCTCCTCCCAGCGTGCGACCCTGCTGGGCAGTCTTAGACCTGACTGTGAATCAGTGCACAGCTCAAATAAGAGCTTCCATTGTTCAAGTTACCAAGCTTATCTTGTGATTCTTTATGCATCCTTAGTCCATAGGGGCATACATAATACATTGCTGGATATGCCTTCAGCTGCCTATGGTCCCAAGCTCTGGAATACCCTCCCTATGTCTTTCCACCTCACTTTCAATACACTCCTCTGACCATACCACCTGGCTTAATATCTCCTTAATGTGGATCGGTGTCATATTTTGTTTTATAAAGTTCCTGTGAAGTGCCTTGGGACATATTATTACATTAAAAGTACCACATAAAGTTGTTGGTATTGTTGTAAATGCTAGCTGACTTTCATTAGAGCTGGCTCCTAAGGTGTGCAGGTTAGGTGGGTTGACCATGCTAAATTGCCCCTTAGTGTGCGGGGGATTAGCAGGGTAAATACATGGGGTTATGAGGATAGGGCCTGGGTGGATTGTTTTCAGTGCAGGCTCGATGGGCTGAATAGCTTCCTTCTGCGCTGTAGGGATTCTGTGATTCTTCTGTGAGTTACCAGAGGAGGAAATGACTACAATACCCAGAGTGCCTTGCCTGTTTCTAGGGTTGTTGCTAGGCTCTGGTTGCTAGGCTCTGGTTGCCAGTTAAACAGAGGTTTCCAGTCAACTTCACAGACCTGGAGCAGTGAAGAAAGAACTTGCACCTTCCAGGGAAGGTTTCAGAAATCAACGATTTATACTGTCTAAGAAAACACAAAGGTAAAGGATCATTATTAAAACTATTTAAGTATATCGCACAGTTATTTTATGGTGTGTGAACCAACTATTTAAATGATGTAACGTAGGAAGGTAGTTCAGTCCAAAGGTGCTGAGAGTCTATTAGGCTGCACAGAATTTGATACTGGATTATATTATTCTGTTTGAAAAAAAAACAAGGACAAAGTTTCACAAACAAGGAGGAAGGAACAATCAGATTTTTTTTTGCTGTTGGCTAAGGAATGAATATTGACCAGGACTCTGGAAGAACAGTCCAGCTTGTCTTCAATAATGCCAGAAAATCTTTTACATCCATTTGAGAGGTCGCATGGTGGCACAGTGGTTAGCACTGCTGTCTCACAGCTGCAGGGACCCAGGTTTGATTCCCAGCTCGGGTCACTGTTTGTGTGGAGTCTGCACATTCTCCCCGTGTCTGCGTGGGTTTCCTCAGGGTGCTCTGGTTTCCTCCCACAGTCCAAAAGACATGCAGGTTAGGTAGATTGGCCATGCCAAATTCTCCCTCAGTGTACCCGAACAGGTGCCGGAGTGTGGCAGCTGGAGGATTTTCACAGTAACTTTGTCGCAGTGTTAATTGTAAGCCCACTTGCGACACTAAGAAGTGGATTTAAACATACAAGGCCTTGTATTGACATCTCATCTGAAAATCAGCACTGCTCCCTTAGCACTGTACTGGAGATTGAGCTGAAACTGTGTTCAAGTCACTGAACCCACAGCCTGCTGCTGTAGAGGCAAGAATGCTATCCATTGAACAGCAATTGACATTTTCTACTGATTTAGTTGAATCTGATTGCATGGCCTCCAGCTGCCTCCTGCTTCATTATCCTCTAGGCTATTCATAGAAACATAGAAGATAGGAGCAGGAGGAAGCCATTTGGCCCTCTGAGCCTGCTCCGCCAATCATCATGGTCATGGCTGATTGTCCAACTCAATAGCCTAATCCTGCTTTCTCCCCATAACCTTTGATTCTATTTGACCCAAGTGCTATATCTAGCCACCTCTTGAATACGTTCAATGTTTTGGCATCAACTACTTGCTGTGGTAATGAATTCCACAGGCTCACCACTCTTTGGGTGAAGAAATGTCTCCTCATCTCCATCCTAAATTGTCTACCCCGTATCCTCAGACTTTGACCCCTGGTTCTGGACACTCCCACCATTGGGAACATCCTCCCTGTATTTACCCTGTCAAGCCCTGTTAAAATGTTATAAGTCTCCATGAGATCCCCCCTCATTTGGCTGAACTCCAGTGAAAACAATCCTAACCTAGTCAACCTCTCCTCATACATCAGTCTCGTCATCCCCGGAATCAGCCTGGTAAACCTTCACTGCACTCCTCGAGAACAAGAATATTCTTCCTCGGAAATGGAGACCAAAACTGCGCACAATATTCTATATATGGCCTCACCAAAGCCCTGTATAATTGCAACAACACATCCTTGCTCCTGTACTCGAAACCTCTCGCAATGAAGGCCAACATATCATTTGCCTTCTTTACCGCCTGCTGCACCTGCATGCTTATCTTCAGCGACTGGTGCACAAGGACACCCAGGCCCCACTGCACACTCCCCTCTCCCAATTTACAGCCATTCAAGTAATAATCTGCCTTCTTGTTTTTGCTTCCAAAGTGAATAACCTCACATTTATCCAAATTATACTGCATCTGCCATTGATTTGCCCACTCACCCAACCTGTCCAGATCATGCTGAAGGATCTCTGCATCCTCATCACAATTCATCCTCCCACCCAACTTGGTATCATCTGCAAACTTTGAGATGTTACATTCTGTTCCCTCATCCAAATCATTAATATATTATGAATAGCTGGGGGTCCCAGCACCGATCCCCGTGGCACCCCATTAGTTACTGCTGCCAATTTGAAAAGGAGCCATTAATTCCTACTCTTTGTTTCCTCTCTGCCAACCAGTTTTCTATTCATCTCAATACACTTCCTCCAATCCCATTGATGCACCATCAATCAAGCAAAGACTAGTTTGTATGCAAGAACAACTGGGCTTTTATTAGCAAAAGACTTGGAGCACACCCATGCCAATGAACTGGTCCAGAGACTGAGGCAGGGGGTGGGGAGCAGTCACCTTTATACCTGGACCAGGGGGGAAGGAGGCCCAGGCAGGGCCGGCAGGGACGTGTCCAGGCATGTCTCACACACAGGCAACAAGTGGTTTACCACATTCACCCCCTGTTTTTAAAAAAGAGTCCAGCGGGGGTGAGGTGGGTGGAACGATATTTACAGAATCACAAATTTACAAATTTAGTCTCTCTGGGGGCTTGATCTGCCGCTGCGACCGCCATAGTGCCGGTTGTGGTGTCGGTTCCGGTGGCCACGGTGTTGGTTCAGGCGCCAGGCCGTAGTCGCTCGAGTCGTCTGTAGTCCCTTCCGATGATCAGGTGCGTGGTGGCGGCTCCTGGGGCTCAGGCGTGCTGTATCCGGGGGTTGGGGTGTGGGGTTGTGGGTCGTAGTGGTCCCTGGGGCACCTGCGAGTGCCAGGTCTCGAATAGAGACCGTGTCCTCCTGCCCGTCGAGGTACGCCACATAGGCGTATTGGGGGTTGGCGTGGAGGAGTTGAACCCTTTTGACCAGGGGGTTTGACTTATGGGTCCTCACGTGCTTCCGGAGCAGGACAGGGCCTGGGGATGTCAGCCACGACGGTAGCGAGGTGCCCGAGGAGGACTTTCTGGGGAAAACAAACATTCTTTCATGAGGGGTAGCATTGGTAGTTGTGCAAAGGAGTGATCTAATCGAGTGTAGTGCATCAGGGAGGACCTCTTGCCAGCGGGTGACTGGAAGATCTTTAGATCTCAGAGCTAGTAAAATGGCCTTCCAGACTGTCGCGTTCTCCCTCTCTACCTGTCCGTTCCCCCTGGGGTTGTAGCTGGTGATCCTACTCGAGGATATGCCTTTGGAGAGCAGGTACTGTCGCAGCTCATCACTCATAAAGGAGGATCCCCGGTCGCTATGGATATAGTTAGGGAAACCGAACAGGGTGAAGAGGCTGTGCAGGGCCCTGACGACCGTGGCCGAGGTCATATCCGGGCAGGGAATAGCAAAGGGGAAACGTGAATATTCGTCAATGACGTTGAGGAAGTATATGTTGTGGTCAGAAGAGGGGAGTCTTAGGCGTTCGAAAGGGCGGGTGGCTTTTATGAGGTGTGCTCTGTCTGGCCGATAGAAGTGAGGCTTGCACTCTGCGCAGACCTGGCAGTGTCTGGTTATAGACCTGACTTCCTCAATGGAGTAGGGCCGGTTACGGGCTTTAATGAAGTGAAAAAACCTGGCGACAACTGGGTGGCAGAGGTCGTTGTGGAGAGCCTGCAAATGGTCTATTTATGCGCTGGCACATATTCCCCGGGACAGGGCGTCTGGGGGCTCATTGAGCTTCCCGGGCCGGTATAAGATGTCGTAATTGTAGGTGGAAATCTCGATTCTCAACCTCAATATTTTATCATTTTTGATCTTGCCCCGCTGCGTGTTATTAAACATGAATGCAACTGACCGTTGGTCCATGAGCAGGGTGAATTGTTTATCAGCTAAGTAGTGGCGCCAGTGCCGTACAGCTTCCACTATGGCTTGGGCCTCCTTTTCGACAGAGGAGTGTCGAATTTCAGGGCCTTGGAGGGTTCGTGAGAAGAAGGCCACGGGTCTGCCCGCCTGGTTAAGGGTGGTGGCTAGGGCGAAGTCAGACGCATCGCTCTCCACCTGGAACGGGATGGATTCGTCTACAGCATGCATCGTGGCCTTCGTGATGTCTGCTTTGATGCAGTCAAAGGCCAGGCAGGCCTCTGCCATCAGGGGAAAAGAGGTGGATTTGATGAGCGGACGGGCTTTATCCGCATAATTGGGGACCCACTGAGCGTAATACGAGAAGAAGCCCAGGCATCTCCCTCAGTGCTTTTAGGCTGGTGGGGAGGGGGAGTTCCAGGAGGGGACGCATGCGGTCAGAATCGGGACCAGATTTAGGAGTGTGGCGGTGTGGAGGAATTTGGGGAGGTTAGCGTCGTGGTCCTGCTGATCATGGCCGCAGATGGTGACGTTATCCAGATACGGGAAGGTGGCCCGCCGCCCGTTCTGGTCTACCATTCGGTCCATCTCACGCTGGAAAACCGAGACCCTGTTGGTGACGCCGAAGGGGACCCTAAGGAAGTGATAGAGGCGCCCATCCGCCTCGAAGGCAGTATATTGGCGGTCCTCCGGGCAGATAGGGAGCTGGTGGTATGCAAATTTTAAGTCGATGGTGGCGAACACCCGATATTGCGCAATCTGATTAACCATGTCAGATATGCGGGGAAGGGGGTACGCGTCCAGCTGCGTGTATCAGTTAATGGTCTGACTGTGGTCAATGACCATGCTATGTTTCTCCCCAGTTTTAACAACTACTACTTGGGCTCTCCAGGGGCTGGTACTGGCCTCAATGATCCCCTCCCCTAGGAGCCGTTGCACTTCGGACCTGATAAAAGCCCTGTCTCCAGCACTGTACCGTCTGCTCTTGGTGGCGATGGGCTTGCAATTGGGGGTGAGATTTTCAAACAGTGAGGGAGGGGCAACTCTAAGGGTCGAGAGGCCGCAGATGGTGCGCGGTGGGCGATCTAAGAACTGCTGATTTCAAACGGAGAGCGGGGGGAAAGGCCCATTATACTCCATGGTGACGCTCTTAAGGTGACTCAGGAAATCTAGCCCCAGGAGTACTGCAACGCAGAGGTGTGGCAGCACAAGGAGCCTGAAATCTTTGTACACTGTGCCCCGTACAGTCAGGGTCGCCGAGTGGGACTTTGAAGCCATGGAGATCGTTTGCTTCACTGGCAGTACTGAAAGGGCGTAGTGACTCACTGTGTTAGGGTGAATAAAGCTCTCCGTACTCCCACAGTCAAATAAACAGTTTGTAATGCGACCGTTTACCTCGATGTCCATCATGGACCTGGCGAGTTGGTGAGGCCTGGATTGGCCCAGCGTAATCGAAGCCACCGTTGGATTTTGCGGGTAGTCGCACGCGGCTGATGGCGTCCAAGATGGCGGCCCGCATGGCTCACACACGGCTACCGGCGCCCAAGATGGCGGCCCCCGCGGGTCGCACGCGGCGCTACTGGGCTTGGAGGTCGATTTCGCTCTGCATACCTTCACGTAATGGCCCTTCTTTCCACATCCGGAGCAGATCGCATCCTTCGCCGGGCAGCGTTGTCGGGGGTGCTTCCCCAGGCCACAGAAGTAGCACTTCGGGCCTTCGGAGACTGCCGCAGCGGTCGGGTCATTGGTGGGACGTGGCGTGATGTAGGCCTGCGGCCCTCCCGAGTACAGAGGTGGCGACGGCCGCGGTGTCCACGATGCGCCCTCGTGGTCGGGGGTGTAGGCCTCGAGATTACGGAAGGTCAACTCTAACGAGTCGGCAAGCGCTACAGTCTTTTGTAGGTCCAGCCCACCCTGTTCCAGCAGTCGTTGTCGGATATAGTTTGACCTGATATCCGTGACATAGGCATCTCTGATTAAGTCCTCAGTGTTTTGGGCGGCTGTTACGGCCTTGCAGTTGCAGGCCCTGCCAAGTGCTCACAACGCACACAGGAATTGATCGCCCAATTCTCCTGGCTGTTGTCTGCGAGTAGCCAGAAGATGTCTGGCGTAGATTTCATTAGACTGTTTGTTGTACTGGCCTTTTAAAAGTTCAATCGCATCCTCGTAAGTTTCAGCGTCTCTAATCATCGAGAATACTTGATCGCTTACCCGGGCGTGGAGCACGCGTAGCTTGTCGGTTTCGGTCCGGACGACGGAGGAGGAGGTGAGGAAAGTTTCGAAACAGCGCAGCCAGTGATCGAAGCTGTTAGAGGCCCCTACAGCTTGAGGGTCCAGTTTTAGTTTATCGGGTTTTAGTATCTGCTCCATCCCAAAACTTTTGCTGATAAAATTGATGCGCCATCAATCAAGCAAAGACTAGTTTGTATGCAAGAACAAATAGGCTTTTATTAGCAAAAGACTTGGAGCACACCCATGCCGATGAACTGGTCCAGAGACTGAGGCAGGGGTGGGGAGCAGTCATCTTTATACCTGGACCAGGGGAGGAGGAGTCCCGGGCAGGGCCGGCAGGGACGTGTCCAGGCAGGTCACACACACAGGCAATAAGCTAACAGTGGTTTACCACGCCCATGCACCTTAATCTTGCACAATAATCTCTTATGCGGGACTTTGTCAAATGCTTTCTGAAACGCTTTCAGTATGAGTCTAAACATTGAGTGTCCACTTGCTGTTCAACTACAGAGGGAATCATAGTAGAGTCCTCACCTGTTCTTTCTTCATGTTCATACATGTACAGGGGGAAATGTCAGTAAGGACGGTTGAGACTTGTTGATTTAGTTCAGACTTTGGATTTGGATAGCATGTATTGACCATCCCTAATCTGCCTGAGAAGATGGTGGTGAGCTGCTACAGTCCTTGTGGTGAAGGTATTGCATGATGGGTCGCGGAGAAGGAATTCCATGCACAAAGTAGCGCAAAGTCCAGCTTCACAGAGTACTGCTAGACAGAATACTCACCTTACAGAGGGAATTCAATAAGTGAAGAAATTCAATCCTGTGAGGGACAAGGTGCTGTTCTGGTCTTTCACGGAATAAGGAATTGTCCTAAAGTGGGAGTGAGCGACAGCGAGACCTGAGATTCAGAGTCCTTAACTAGGTAAGCAGGTAAGTGATTGCTTGGTGATTTTTAAAGTTTCTCCTTTATTTGAAACTGGGCCAGTAGTTTAAACTCGTGCCAAGGAGAAATAAGTACTTTATTAAATTTATAGCTTAACTAGTTAAACTACTTGATTGACATAACCACAAATAATCACTGAATGTTGGTTCAAAACTTGAATGCCTAATTAATTGAATAAAATACAATAAAGATGACAGGGCAGGTAATGTGTTGCAACTGTAGCATGTGGGTCGTGGTGGACACCAATGTGATCAGGCAATGCATTCTAGATCGTAACCACTTGGTCCAGTTTTTCCTATTACTTATTTTGCCAATTACCTGAAATCTGTGCCCTCTGTTCCTCAAGTCTTCCAATGGGAACAGTTTCTCCCTATCTACTCAGTCCCCTTCATGAATTTGAATACCTCTAAGCAAATCTAACCTGAACCTCCTCTTCTCCAAAGAGAATGGTCCCGGCTTCTCCAATTTAACTACGTAACTGTGGTTCCTCGTCCCTGGAATCACTCTCATCAGTCTTATCTGTACCTGGTCTAAACTTTCACATTGTTCCTAAAGTGTGGGGCCCAGAACTGAACACAGTATTCCAGTTGAGGCCAAATCAGTGTTTAATACAGGTTTAATATAACCTCCTTGTGTTTGTACTCTCTGCCCCTACTTATAAAGTTCAAGAAGCTATGTGCTTTATAATCAGTCTCTCAATCTGTTCTTCCACCTTCAATGAATTGAGTTATACACATATATACCTAGGTTCCTCTGCTCCTGCACCCCCGTTAGAATTGTACCCTTCATTTTGGTTTGACTCTCTGTGTTCTTCCGACCAAAATGAATCACATCACACTTCCCTGTATTAAATTTCATCTGTCACTTGTCCACCCATTCTACCAACTGTCTATGTTCTTTTGAAGTTATAAACTATCCTCCACCCAGTTCACAACACATCCAAGTATCATACCGCCTGCAAATTTTGTACTACCCTCTCTACATCAGAGCTTGTTTGTTTGGTGAATTCCACTGTATTGACCATCCCTAACCTTCCTCCAGTCCAAAAAACAATAATTCACCACTACTGTCTGTCTCCTATCACTCTGGCAATTTCATATCCATGTTGCTACTGTTCCTTATATTCCATCAGCTCTAACATTGCTCACATATCTGCCTTATGGCACTTCATCAAATTCCTTTTGGAATTTCATGGGGCAGCATGGTGACATAGTGGTTAGCACTGCTGCCTCACAGCATAGGGACCCGGGATCGATTCCCGGCTTGGGTCTGTTATACAGCTTTAATTTAAACACCTTCCAAGCATTCCAATTTACTGAACTTTAACTCTAACTGAACATCAACTTTGAACTGAACTTTAACTCTTAAACTGCACTTTAACTAAACATCAACTTTAACTATTTAAATGGAAATAGATACTACTGAGTTTAGGAAAACCTTGGCCAAGAATTATCCTCGATATAGAATCTATCTTCTTATTCTCAGAAGCATCCTTCAG
This sequence comes from Mustelus asterias, assembly GCF_964213995.1. Classification (NCBI taxonomy): domain Eukaryota; kingdom Metazoa; phylum Chordata; class Chondrichthyes; order Carcharhiniformes; family Triakidae; genus Mustelus; species Mustelus asterias. Next base: position 13,198 of record NW_027593818.1, on the reverse strand, counting down.
GCACAGGTCTTCTTGCGGTGGTTGGTCTCTTCAAGTTATCGCTGCCAAACATGTCTTTTTATCTACAATTCTCCACTCGCTTCTGGAAGATTCACTGTCATCCAGCCCATGAATTGATCAGAACCCCATTGCATCGTTCAATTAGGCCAATCAAATACAGCCAGAATAATGTCATCGGTCACTTCAGACCTCATGTCTCTAGACCCCTTAAGTGCATATTGTTTGCATTCCAATGCCCAGATAAGGAACACTGGCTTTTAAGCTGGTGTTGTTAAAACTCTCTCCAAGAGTCTATACAGAACTCATCCCTGCCAAGGACAAGCTGTTAAAATCTGACGCCTTCTGTCCTTTGACAAATTCCTGGCCACTGGCCACAAGAAATCCCAGTCATGTGAAAAAACAACTTTAACCAAAAATCAGGTTTGCTTGATTGAAGATCTTTCAGCAGATTAAAAGTTAAAAACTCCATTCAGCCACAGGTCGGAATCTGCGGAATCTGCACTTTCTCCCCGTGTCTGCACGGGTTTCCTCTGGGTGCTTCAGGTTCCTCCCACAGTCCGAAGATGTGCTGGTTAGGTGAATTGGCCATGCTAAATTCTCCCTCAGTGTACCCGAACAGGCGCTGGAGTGTGGCAACTAGGGGATTTTCACAGTAACTTCATTGCAGTGTGAATGTAAGCCTACTTGTGACACTAATAAATAAACTTTTAAACTTTATGTAGATCATATCAATAGCATTGTCCTCTTTAACCCCCTCTGTTACGTCATCAAAAAAATCCAGCTAGTTAACTGAACTGGTTTTGCCCTTAACAAATCCATGCTGGCAGAACCCGCATTTGCCCATGTCATTATTAATTTTGACCCAAGCTTCTTCACCGCTGAAGTTAAACTGATTGGCCGGTAATTGCTGGGTTTACCTTTACACACTTTATGAAACAAAGGTGCAACATTTCCAATTCTCCAGTCCTCTGGCACCACCCTGAGTCTAAGGAAGATTGGAAAATTACGTGACTTTGCAATTTCCACTCTCAGTTCCCTCAGTATCCTTGGATGCATCTCATCCGGTCCTGGTTCCTTATAAACTTTGGCCAGGGTATTTCAGAGAGTGGGTTTTCCCAACACGCTGTCTGAAAAATTAACAGGAAAGACACCCCCACTGACACTGCCTGTCCCACACTCATTCCCACTGTCACTCCGTGTCCCACACCCATTCCCACTGACATTACCTGTCCCACACTCATTCCCACTGACACTCCATGTCCCACACTCATTCCTGCTGACACTGCCTGTCCCACACTCATTCCCACTAACACTGCCTTCCCCATACCCATTCCACGCTTCGATAAGAACGAATTGACTACAGGCGGGACTTCCATCCCCCACTCATGAGGAACTCACATCTTAGAAAGCTGCTAGCCAATCTGATTGACTGGTAGCTCTCTCGTCCCCGCAGCAACAGAACGTACAGTGGACAGATGAAAATTCACAAAGTCCATGGAGCCTAGGTCCTGGGAGTACATGGTAAGGTGAGTTTTCAGGGTCTCAGGATGGGGAGGGGAGGGAAGTCCTTGGAGGGTGTGGATTGTTGGGGATTGGTGTGTTAGGATGAGCCTTTGGGAGAGGGAGATCCAGTGGCTACTGGAAGTGAAATTGAATGCCCAAATTTAGAAAGGGGCTTCTAATAGAGGTGACCGCCTTTCCCCCTCTTTACTGCCCAAGGCCTAAAGCCTATTTTGGGTTTCCCCCACAACTGGGAAATCTGCTAGCCTAAAAATTGAGACTGAGTGGGAAACAGCCATAAAGTGGTCAATAATTGGCCACTTAAGGGTATCAATTAAGGAACAGGTGGGCAGCCTGTCTGAGGTCTCGCCCGCCCCAATGTAAAATCACTGAGAGGGTGAAATGGGCGGGAACTCTGAGGGAATCCCATTTGTGCAATTTCATGCAGCCTTCTTCCTAAAAACACACCAGCGTGCAGAGAGCCTATCCAGTAACTCCTCTGTTACCAAATTTAAACCCTTCAAGAGTCTGAAGAGTAGAAATTTCTTCAGAACACACTCTAGTATCTTTAGCCCAGAGTGAAAGTGAAGTTAAAGCCACAAATCAGATTAGCCATGATCATATTGAATGGCAGAGCAGGTTCCTTGGGCCGAATGGCATAGTGCTGCTTCTATTTCTAATGTTCTTGTGAGTTTGGCCGAAGTAACTGAAGGCATAGCTACTAATGGTGGAGTGATGAAAATCAGCAACATACAAGAGGTCAGAATTGAGGAAGCAATGAGCTCTCTGGGCCTGCATTTATAGCCTTTCCCTAGTTACCCTTGAAAAAGTGGTGGTGAGCTACCTTCTTGATCCACTACAGTCCCTGTGGTGTAGGTATACACAGTAAGAAGTCTCACAACACCAGGTTAAAGTCCAACAGATTTATTTGGTAGCACAAGCCACTAGCTTTCAGAGCGCTGCTCCTTCATCAGGTGAGTGGGAGTTCTGTTCACAAACAGGGCACATAAAGACATAAACTTAATTTACAAAATAATGGTTGGAATGCGAGTCTTTACAGGTACAAACAATGTGAGTGGAGAGAGGGTTAAGCACAGGTTAAAGAGGTGTGTATTGTCTCCAGCCAGGACAGTTAGTGAGATGTTTTGTGAACAGAAATCCCACTCACCTGATGAAGGAGCAGCGCTCTGAAAGCTTGTGGGCTTGTGCTACCTAATAAATCTGTTAAACTTTAACCTGGTGTTGTGAGACTTCTTACTGTGCTTACCCCAGTCCAATGCCGGCATCTCCACATCATGTGTAGGTATATCACAGTGCTGTTAGGAAGTGAGTTCCAGGATTTCAACCCAGTGAAGGAACGGTAATATATTTCTCAATCACGATGGTGATTGAGGGAATCACCAGGTGGTAGTGTTCCCCGGTATCTGCTGCCCTTGTCCTTCTAAATGGTAGTGTTCGTAGGTTTGGAAGGTGCTGCCTAAACAATGAGTTCATGAGTGCATTTTGTAGTTGGTACACGCTGCTGCCACTACTTGCTGGTGCTGGAGGGAGTGAATGTTTGTAGAAGAGGTACCAATCAAGCAGACTGCTTTGTCCCGGATAGTGGGGGATTCAGCAATGAGAATGTCATTGAATGTCAAGGGGCAATGGTTGAATTCTGTCTTGTTGGAAATGGTCATTACTTAGTGCTTGTGTGGTGCTAATATTACTGCAGTAGAGCTGGAGGATGATATGGAGTTAAGGAAGGGCTGAACAAAATCCTGAAAGCAAGGATGGATTCCCTCTGTGCATTCAGTGTAACAAGTTTATTGCCACATTTATAAATAATGGTTTTACTAAACTGGCACACTGAGGCGATCCTTAGTTGCAATCATAAAATTATAACAATTATAAAATTATATAAAATATAAAATACAGTATAAAGTATAAAATTGGACCTCACTCCCGTAAAAGGACTTTTGTTGTCTCCCTTTGTAGGGAATAATGGAAGCACTGGAGGAATCAATTGAAGATGATGAGTACAAAGAAAATTTGGACGAAGATGAAACGCAACCCAAGAAGTCGAAAATCATGGTATTGGCCCCAAAAGTAGACCAACTGTAAGTAAGTTTAATTTCTGTTTTCATAACTTGTCATGCGCGTTTTGGAATACTTTATACACAGAATATACATCTAAAGGTAACACAGGAAATTGATAACAGAAAATAAATATATAATAGAGAATTATAGAACATTTACAGCACAGAAAGAGGCCACTTGGCCCATCGTATTGGCACTGGCCAAAACATGAGTCATCCAATTTAATGCCATTTTCCAACACTTGGCCCATAGCTCTGCAGGTTACAGCCCTTGGATATATGTTTGCCTATCCAAATACCTTTGAAATGAGTTCAGAATTTCTGTCTCTATCACCCTTTCAGACAGTCAGTTCCAGATCCCCACAACCCTCTGGGTGAAAAGATTATTCTCATCTCCCCTCTAATCTTTCTACCAATCACTTTAAATCTATGCCCACGAGTCATTGACCTCTCTGCTAAGGGAAATAGGCACGTCCCATCCACAATATCCAGGCCCCTCGTAATTTTGTATATCTCAATCAAATATCCCCTCCCCGGATGGTGCCTGCTTAGGCCCTGCTCAGGCCCTGCTGGCCAGAGGATGATTTGATTAGATTTGATTTATTATTGTCACATGCATTTCTTGCGCACTATACAGACAAAGCATACTGTACATAGGGAAGGAAAGGAGATAGTGCAGAATGTAGCGTTGCAGTCCTAGCTAGGGTATAGAGAAAGATCAGCTTCGTGCGAGATAGGTCCATTTTAAAGCCTGATGGGAGCAGGGAAGAAGCTTTTTTTGAGTCAGTTGGTTTGTGACCTCAGACTTTTGTATCTTTTTCCTAATGGAAGTTGGTGGAAGAGAGTATGTCCAGAGTCCGTGGAGTCGTTGATTATGCTGGCTGTTTTTCTGAAGCTGCAGGAGGGTAGATAGTGTCAACGGATGGGAGGCTGGTTTGAATAAAGGACTGGGCTTCATTCCTGACCTTTTGTAGTTTCTTGCAGTCTTGGGCAGAGCAGGAGCCATACCAAGCTGTGATTCAACCAGAAAGAATGCTTTCTATGGTGCGTCTGTAGAAGTTGATGAGAGTTGTTGTGGACATGCCAAATTTCCTTAGTCTCCTGAGAAAGTAGAGGCGTTGGTAGGCTTTCTTAACTATATGACTGCCAAGGTCATCTGCTCCAACAGGGCACCTAGGCCAGCAACCTCTCTCTCATGCTAGTGACAGAAAGCTGTGGGAAGGAGGGGGGCACTGAGACATAGCACTCGCAAATGTAAGCTGAAGACACAGAGAGCACACCCAGGGGTATGCACATGGTGGTTTTTGTTTTCTTTGTTTTGTTTTCCTTTTCTAAATGACTTATTGCTCATAAGCCATCAGTGTCGTGTGTGCTCATTGGTATCGGCTGTGAAGAGACATCCAGGATATCAACCTTTATTACTAAGGCGATAGGGCTCATGGAGTGGTTAGTGTGAGGTGTTTGAGATTGAGGTGGTGCTCATTAGACTCTGTGGAAGGTTAAAGCATGACAGCCTAGCCAAAAAAAGCACTGAATTAGGGCCTCTTTGGTGTCCCTATCCCCTGAAAGCTCCTGATTTCAGCCTCCTCATCCTTGCCTTCTGGCTACCCAGGATCTGCATCCGAGCTGACGTTGGTGTCCTTGTCTGAGGCAGGTGCAGCAGCATCAGTGTCTTCCTGGTCCAGAGGTTCGCCCCTGGAAAGAGCGAAATTATGAAGAGCGCAGCATAAAATGACGATGAGCGACGTTCGGTCAGTCCAGGTATCGGAACACCTGCATTGGAGGAACGAATGGTCCTCTGCACCACCGTTCTTGTGGCTACATGGCAGCAGCTCTATCATTTCTTCCCCTGTCCTCAGGTACCTGATTGGGCATCATCAGCCAGCTTTTCAACGGATACCCCTTGTCGCCAATCAACCGCCCGTCGAGGCGAGTGGAGCAGTGAAGAGCCTTCGCACTTGCGAGTGGCGAAGTATGTAGGCATCGTGGGAGCTGTCCAGGTACCTTGCACAGACCTGCAGAATCTGGGTCTTGTGGTTACAGACTATCTGAACGTCCATGGAGTGACCTCTCCTATTCACAAAAGCATCCGGCTGGCCATCTGGCACCTTGATGTCTACACGGGTGCAATTGATAACACACTGGATGTTGGGGAACCCTGCAATTGCAGTGAAGCCTCTGGTCTGCTCAGCCTTGCTTACTTGGTCCTCCCTGAAATGAAAGAATATTCTCACCCGCCTGAACAGAGTGCCAGTCACTAACTTCACATTGCTGTCTGTAGCTGACTGGGAGACTCCACAAAGGTCACCTACAGAATCCTGGAATGATCCAGAGGCATAAAAGTTCAATGCCACAGTGCCTGCAGAGCGTGGCACTTTTGTGTCCACGCACACAATTGAAAACTATATTTGGGCCAATCATCTGCCGTAGCCTTTTGTGGCACTAGACCTCTGTCATGCCCAGGTAGTTTGATCACTGCCTATACCCCCTGGCAGCTGGGTAATGGCATCTTCTGCGGGGACGTCTTCCATGCCCTCCCTGCTGGCCCTGATGAACCTGTACCTGTGCTCCTGCCCGAGGGTGATGCCTGCGACCACCAGGCCTCCTCAGAGGAAATGCTCCCTGCTGGGTATATTGTACCCATCTGCAGTTATGCAAATGGGGCTGACCTGTGCTCAGAGGGTAACAGAGGGACCCAAATCTCCAGTGACAGAGAACAGCAACGTCCAGTATGCTCCACACCATGATGGAATCTACACAGAAACTGTGCCCTCAGTACACAAAAAACACCACCTCACCACACTCCCAGAAATTCCTAACTCTTCAGCCAGCCTTTACTCTAGCCCCCTTTTACTCTGCCCTTGATTGATAAAAGTTGGTCTGCCCGCCAGTGTTGCCCATGTGACGAGCCTAAAATTGCATGGACAACATGATATACCAGTCAATTGGGGATATAACCCCCCTCAAGTGGTTGCATAATTGTCGATGGGCATGCTGCTGATCCATGCCTGCGCCTGCTAACCGAGATGTGCAATGATGGAAGGGTGTGATGCGCGATTAAATCACTCGGGAGGCTGGATCGTACCCGGGAAATAAAGGCTTTTATTAGTAACAAGAATGGAGCATACTGCTTAACAATACTAAAGGGTCACCAGGCAGTGCAGTGACCTTTATACTCCTACAGGTAGGCGGAGCCAACCGGAGTGTACCACAGAACAATACCAACAGGTGGAACACCCCAACCCTAACCCCAACAGTAACAACAGTAACATATGTACAAGTACCCATAGTGCTAACCATCTATGGTTCAGTACCCATAGTGGTAACCATCTATGGTTCACCACAGGGTGCATGCCTGATGGTGGGGTGGGAAAGCCATGTGTAGACCGATACTAGCTACAGGGCTTCCCATTGGCTGAAATGCTCAGGACCAGTAGGGACAGCTTCAACCAGATGGACACTAACCAGATGGAGCACTGCAATTCGTTTACAGGCCACCTCAGTCATACATGATGCTGGCTCCAGGAAAACACTGTGCATCTACTTGCTATGGTCCAGCTGTGAGGGAAATGGCAGGGGTGTCAACATCCTGCCCCCCCCCCCGCCCCACTGCAAAATTCACCCTGAGCTGACTGCCACGTAATCACATGAGAAAAGCCACCCTGCCCCTGACTGGGAGTGTCACTCACTTCCGCTCTCACCAACAAACCTCTACTCCAGGATGGGAGGAAGATTCCACCCACCCACGCTGTGTCCCTCTCCACAGATTCTGGCTGACCAATATTTTCCATTCTCATTTCAAATTTCTTGCTGCATTTTGCTTTATTTTTGCCCTAGTCTGTGTTTCCTGTTTCTGAGAGTCTTGCAGCATATTTCCTGCTTTCTGCTTTATTCCATTTCCTTTTGCCTGGTGACTGTCTAGTCTGCTTGCTTTTATTTTGCAGAAGTGTGAATTTGTTGGCAAAATGCCACTGATGCGAATTCCCACATTGAGTGTGCTCGCCAAGGGCTCCGTTCCAACAGGCATTGTGTAGAACAGCTATGCAGTCACTTAGCTGTGGCTTAGTGGATACACTCTTGTGCCTGAGAGGTGGAGTGTTGTGGGTTTGAGTCCCGCTTCAGAGACCTGAGCATGTAACGCAGGCTGGCAGTACCGGGAGAGTGATGATCATTTCTGAAACTGAGGCCCTACCTATGATCAGGTTGACATAAAAGATCCCAAGGAACTATTCTGAAGAAGAACAGAGCAGTTGTCCCCAGCGACCTGGGCAATATTTATGTCTCAGCCAACATAATTGAAACACATAATCTGGTCATTATCATATTGCTGTTTGTGGAATCTGTCTGCGCACAGCTGGCTGAAAACACAATAAAAGTGCTTCTTTGGTTGTAAAGCACTCTGGTATTCCCCTGAACAATCCAAGGTTTTCTCCCTGATCTGCATTCAGTCAGCTAATCTCAGTGAGGGTGTTGGCAGGGGTGCCTCAAATAGCACTGGGGCAGAAAAATCAGCCGGCATTCATGCTGCTGAAGGATTTTCATTGTCCAGAGACCACGATTTATGCTTGAGATTCAAGCAGCAGAACACGGCTCTAATCCTATTCACAAAGGGTCAGTGCATAACAGTCAGGGAGTGTTCAAATCTTCTCCTCTTTAGACAATGATGCTGAAACAAATTGAAGCATCCCTCCTGCTACCTCGGCTGAGATCAGTTAACTTGGCTCAGCTCATCTCTGGCATTTTTAAAAACTCATTCATGGGATGTGAGTGTTGCTGCCCAGGCCAACATTTATTGCCCATCCCTAATTGCCCTTGAAAAGTTGGTGATGAGCTGCTTTCTTGAACTGCTGCAGTCCAGGTGGTATAGGTACACTCAACAGTGCTGCTAGATTTCCAAGATTTTGACCCAGCGACAGTGAAGCAATGGTGGTACATCTCCAATTCAGAATGGTGAGTGCCTTGGAGGGGAACTTCCAGGTGGTGGTATCTCCATGATTCTGCTGTCCTTTTCTTTCTAGATAGTAGCGATTGTGGGTTTGGAATGTGCTTTCTCAGGAGCCCTGGTGAGTTTCTGTTGTGCATCCTGCATATGGTAAACATAGCTGCCACTGTGCATCAGCAGTGGAGGGAGTGAAAGTTTTTTGAAGTGGTGGGCAAAGTGGCAATGGAATGGACTACTTTGTCCCGTATGGTATTGAACTTCTTGAGTGTTGTTGGAGCTGCATTCATCCAGGCAAGTGGAAAGTATTTCATCACACCATTGATTTGTGCCTTGGAAATGATGGACAGACTTTGGAAAGTCAGGAGATGAGTTAGTCACTGCAGGATTCCTAGTCTCTGGCCTGCTCTTGTAGCCACAGTATTTATATGGCTAGTCAACTTTAACTTCTGGTCAATGGTAACCGCCAAGATGTTGATATTCAACGAAGGTAATGCCATTGAATTCAAGGGGCAATGGTTAGATTCTCTCTAGTTGGAGATGATCATTGCCTGGTACATGAGTGACATGAATGTTACTTGCCACTTGTCAACTCAAGCCTGAATATTGTCCTGGTCTTGCTGCATTTGGACGTGGACATTACAAACGGTGCTACACGTTGTGCAGTCATCAGTACACATTCCCACTTCTGTCCTTATGATGGAAGGAAGTTGATTGCTGAAGCAGCTGAAAATAGTTGGACCGTAGACACTACTCTGAGGAACTGTTGCAGAGATGATCTGGAACTGAAATGATTGACTTACAACAACCACAATCAGGTATGAGTCCTACCAGCAGAGAGTTTTTCCCCTGATTCCCATTGACTCCTGTTTTGCTAATGCTGCTTGATGGCACACTCAGTCAAATGTTACCTTGATGTCAAAGGCAGTCACCCTCACCTCACCTCTGGACTTCAGTTATTTTGTCCATGTTTGAACCAAGGCTGTAATGGGGTCAGGAGCTGAGTAATCCTGGCTGAATCCAAACTGAGTGTCAGTGAGCAGGTTATTGCTAAGCAAATACCGCTTGATTGCACTGTTGATGACCCCTTCCACCACCTTACTGATGATCGAGAGTACACTGATCATCATAGAATCATAGAAATCATAGAAACCCTACAGTGCAGAAGGAGGCCATTCGGCCCATCGAGTCTGCACCGACCACAATCCCACCCAGGCCCTTCCCCCACATATTTACCCGCTAATCCCTCTAACCTACGCATTTTAGGACTCTAAGGGGCAATTTTTAACCTGGCCAATCAACCTAACCCGCACATCTTTGGACTGTGGGAGGAAACCGGAGCACCCGGAGGAAACCCACGCAGACATGAGGAGAATGTGCAAACTCCACACAGACAGTGACCCAAGCCGGGAATCGAACCCAGGCCCCTGGAGCTGTGAAGCAGCAGTGCGAACCACTGTGCTACCGTACCGCCCAAATTTGATCATAGAATAGAATCATAGAATCCCTACAATGCAGAAGGAGGCCATTTGGCCCATCAAGTCTACACCGACCACAATCCCACCCAGGCCCTAAACCCCTGACACTAGGGTCAATTTAGCATGGCCAATCCATCTAACCCGCGCATCTTTGGAGTGTGGGAGGAAACCCATGCAGACACAGGGAGAATGTGCAAACTCCACACAGTGACCTGAGGCCTGAATTGAACCTGGGTCCCTGGTGCTGTAAGGCAGCAGTGCCACCGTGCCACCCTGATGGGTCAGGTAATTGACTGGATTCAGTTTGAGTTACTTCTTGTGTGCAGGACATTGCCGGGTAAATGCCGGTGTTGTAGCTGTCCTAGAACAGCTTGGATTTTGTGTGGCACGTTATGGAGCACAAGTACTATTGACGTAATATCGTTCGGATCCATGGCCTTTGCAGTGTCCAGTGCTTTCAACTGTTTCTTGATATCACATGGAGTGTATTGGCTAAAAACTGGTACCTGGGATGCTGGGGACCACCGGAGGAGGCCACAGGGAGCTGCTATGGGAGTCAATGTTAAGTACTCCTGACCGTATACAACTGTGTCACCACTTCTGCTGGTTCTGTCCTGCTGTGGGGCAGGACATATCCAGGGATGGTGATGGTGGTGTCTGGGACATTACCTGTAAGCTATTATCTGGTGAGTATGACTATTTACGGCTGTTGTTTGACTAATCTGTGAGACAGCTCTTCCAATTTTGGCATCAGTCCCCAGATTTTAGTAAGGAGAACTTTGCAGGGTCGACAGGGCTGGAATTGCCATTGTCTTTTCCGATGCCTAAGTCGATGGCAGCTTGTCCATCCATCTGGTTTCATCCCTCATTTCATCCCTTTCATTCCATGACTGTAACACTACATTTTGCACTCTCTCGTTTCCTTTTCTATGAACTTTGTCTGTATATCGCGCAAGAAACAATATTTTTCACTGTATTCCAATATATGCGACAATAAAAAATCAAATTAAATCAAATCAAATTATTGATATTTGATCAATTTGATACAAGTAAGTGGCTAAGCCACCTGGAACTGAAATGATTGACTTACAACAACCACAATCAGGTATGAGTCCAACCAGCAGAGAGTTTTTCCCCTGATTCCCATTGACTCCTGTTTTGCTAATGCTCCTTGATGGCACACTCAGTCAAATGTTACCTTGATGTCAAAGGCAGTCACCCTCACCTCACCTCAGGAGGGAAGAGGGGGAGGGGTTGGGGGCAGGGGAGAGGAGGGGGGAGGAGGAGAGGTGAGAGGGGGGAGGGGTGAGAGGAGGGAGGAGGGGGAGGGAGGGGGAGGCAAGAGGGGGAAGGGGGAGGGGGTGAGAGGGGGAAGGGAGAGGGAGGGGGAAGGGGAAGGAGGGGGAAGGGGACGGGGGGGAAGGGAGGAGGGAAGGGGGAGGAAGGGGGAAGGGAGGGGGAAGGGGGAGGGAGGGGGGAAGAGAGGGGGAGGGAGGAGGGAAGGGGGAGGAAGGGGGGAAGGGAGGGGAAGGGGGAGGGAGGGGAGGGGGAAGAGAGGGGGGAAGGGGGAGGGAGGGAGGAGGGAGTGGAGGGAGGAGAAGGAGGGGGAGGGGGGAGAGAAGGGGAGGGAGGGGAAGTGGGGGAGAGAGGGGGAGGGATGGGGAGTGGGGGAGAGAGGGGGGAGTGGGGGAGGGGGAGGGGGAGGGAGTGGGAGAGGACAGAGGGAGAGAGGGGGGATGGGGAGGGGAGGGGTGAGAGGGGGTGAGGAGGGGGAGGGGAGAGAGGGAAGGAGCGGAAGGGGGGGAGGGGGAGAGGGAGGGAGGGGGATGGGGAGGGAAGGTGGAAAGAAGAGGGGAGAGAAGGGGAGGGAGGAGGGAAGGGAGTGGAGGGGCCAGGGAAGGGGGGTGAGAAGAAGGGAGGGGGATGGGGAGGGGGAGGGTGGAGAAGGAGGGTAAGGGAGGGGGGAGGGAGGGGGAATGGGAAGAAGGGAGGGGGATGGGAGGGCAGGGAGGAGGAAGAGGGTTGGAGGGAGGCAGGGAGGGGGAGGGTAGGGGGAGAGGGAATGAGGGGGAGGGGAGGGAGGGAATGGGAGGGAGAACAGGGAGGGAAGGGGAGGGGGGAATGAGGGGGGAGGGGGATGGGGAGGAAGGACGGGGATGGAGAAGGGAGGGGGTGGGAGGAGGAGGGGAGGGCTGGGGGAGAGGGAATGAGGGGAGGGGAAGGGAGGGAATGGGGAGGGAGGTGGGAATGAGGGGGGAGGGGGATGGGGAGGGAGGATGGGGGATGGGGAAGGGAGGGGGTGGGAGGAGGAGGGGAGGGCTGGGGGAGAGGGGGAGGAGGGGTGGAGGGGGAGGAGGGGGAGAGGAGGGGGTGAGTGAGGGGGAGGGGAAGGGAGGGGGAGTGGAGGGGGGGAATGGGGGGGAGGGGGATGGGGAGGGAGGACGGGGAAGGGAGGGAGTGGGAGGAGGAGGGGAGGGCTGGGGGAGAGGGAATGGGGGGGAGGGGAAGGGAGGGGAGGGAACTAATGGGGAGGGAGGACAGGGAGGGAAGGGGAGGGGGGAATGAGGGGGGGAGGGGGATGGGGAGGGAGGACGGGGAAGGGAGGGGGTGGGAGGAGGAGGGGAGGGCTGGGGGAGAGGGGGAGGAGGGGTGAAGGGGGAGGGGGAGGAGGGGGAGAGGAGGGGGTGGGGGAGAGGAGGGGGTGGGGGGGGGTAGGGGAGGGGAGGGACAGGCTTCGGTATGGCGGGCAGAGCAAAGCTCAGTAATAGAGGACAAAGAGTGCCTTGCGAGGTGGGGGGGGGGGGGGGGGGAGGGGACAGGAGTGAGCTCTGAAGCTTGAGAGAGATGGCTGAGTGTGTGTGAGAGAGGAGATGAGTGTATAGTGGGGAACGTGATTGCATGCGTGAAAGAGATGGACGTGTGTGTTTGTGTGTGAGAGAGGGTGATGTGTGTGTATGTATGTGAGAGAGAGAGAGAGGGAGGTGTGTGTGTGAGAGAGAAGGAGAGAGGGAGGTGTGTGTGTGAGAGAGAAGGAGAGAGGGAGGTGTGTGTGTGAGAGAGAAGGAGAGAGGGAGGTGTGTGTGTGAGAGAGAAGGAGAGAGGGAGGTGTGTGTGTGAGAGAGAAGGAGAGAGGGAGGAGTGTGTGTGAGAGAGAAGGAGAGAGGGAGGTGTGTGTGTGTGTGAGAGACAGGGAAATGTATGTA
>NW_027593817.1:7500-25000 GCF_964213995.1 Mustelus asterias | reverse complement strand
AGAGAGAGACAGAGAGAAGATGACAGAATTAAAGAGAGAGAGAGACAGAGGGAGACACGGAGCGAGGGAGAGAGAGAGAGGGAAGACAGAGAGAGAGGGAGACAGAGACAGAGAAACAGAGAGAGGGAGACAGAGAGAGAGAGAACAGAGAGAGAGAGAGAGACAGAAGATGAGTGAATGAGCGAGGTGATTGAGAGAGACAGAGCGACAGAGAGAGAGAGAACAGAGACAGAGAGAGGGAGAGAGAGAGAGAGAGAGAAGATGATGGAGTGAGAGAGAGAGATGATTGAGATAGAGACGGGGAGAGATAGAGACGGAGAGAGAGAGAGAGAGACAGAAGATGACCGAATTCAAGAGAGAGAGAGAGACAGACAGAAGGAGACACAGAGAGGGGGAGAGAGAGAGAGGGAGACAGAGAGAGAGAGAGAGGGAGACAGAGAGAGAGAGAGAGAGACAGAGAGAGAGAGGGAGACAGAGACAGACAGAGAGAGAGGGAATGGTGAGAGAGAGAGAGAGAGACAGACAGAAGGAGACACAGAGAGGGGGAGAGAGAGAGAGGGAGACAGAGAGAGAGAGAGAGAGACAGAGAGAGAGAGAGAGGGAGACAGAGACAGAGAGAGAGAGAGAGACAGAGAGAGAGACAGAGAGAGAGGGAGATGGTGAGAGAGAGAGAGACAGAAGATGAGTGAATGAGTGAGATGATTGAGAGAGACAGAGAGAGGGAGATGGAGAGAGGGCACGACCTCAGGTGAAACCTCCCCAAGCGGTTAATGTTTCCAGCTCCCTGGCAGCTTTGCAATGTGGAGAATTTCCCCCCCCCCCGAGAGCGAGGGGGAGAGAGAGAGAGAGAGAAGTGTCTGCACACACACTCTCACACACACACACACACACAGACCGAGACTCAGACAGGGGCAGCACTGTGGTGTGTGTGTGTGTGTGTGTGAGATGTACAGGCCACATCAAGTGACCCCTGTGTCTATTGGCTGTGTTTACTGTGGAGGTGGGCACGCAAAACATACAATCCCCACCCCCCCCTCGCCGCCCGCCCGCCCGCCCCTCTGTAAATCAAACAGTCTGAGTCTCAACAGACGCACTGTGCCAAGACCTGCCCTGCACACCACTGGGCAGAGTGCCCAAGTTATTTATAAACCGTACATACAAACACACACACACAAACAGACAGACGCATGGCACAGAGAGAGAGACAAACAGCAACTTTTCCTGACTGCAAAACCCTCCAAAGACGTGTTCCACAGGGGTCAGACGCAGTGTAAGAGAGAGCTTACCCTCTGACTAACCCCGACGCAGAGGGAGGGTCACTCTGCATCTAACCAGTCCAAAGATGTGCGGGTTAGGTTGATTGGCCGTGCTAAAATTGCCCCTTAGTGTCCTGAGATGCGTAGGTTTAGAGGGCTTTACTCTGTATCTAACCCCGTGCTGTACCTGTCCTGGGAGTGTTTGATGGGGACAGTGTAGAGGGAGCTTTACTCTGTATCTAACCCCGTGCTGTACCTGTCCTGGGAGTGTTTGATGGGGGACAGTGTAGAGGGAGCTTTACTCTGTATCTAACCCCGTGCTGTACCTGCCCTGGGAGTGTTTGATGGGGGACAGTGTAGAGGGAGCTTTACTCTGTATCTAACCCCGTGCTGTACCTGTCCTGGGAGTGTTTGATGGGGGACAGTGTAGAGGGAGCTTTACTCTGTATCTAACCCCGTGCTGTACCTGTCCTGGGAGTGTTTGATGGGGACAGTGTTGAGGGAGCTTTACTCTGTATCTAACCCCGTGCTGTACCTGTCCTGGGAGTGTTTGATGGGGACAGTGTAGAGGGAGCTTTACTCTGTATCTAACCCCGTGCTGTACCTGTCCTGGGAGTGTTTGATGGGGACAGTGTAGAGGGAGCTTTACTCTGTATCTAACCCCGTGCTGTACCTGTCCTGGGAGTGTTTGACGGGGGACAGTGTAGAGGGAGCTTTACTCTGTATCTAACCCCGTGCTGTACCTGTCCTGGGAGTGTTTGATGGGGGACAGCGTAGAGGGAGCTTTACTCTGTATCTAACCCCGTGCTGTACCTGTGCTGGGAGTGTTTGATGGGGGACAGTGTAGAGGGAGCTTTACTCTGTATCTAACCCCGTGCTGTACCTGTCCTGGGAGTGTTTTGATGGGGGACAGTGTAGAGGGAGCTTTACTCTGTATCTAACCCCGTGCTGTACCTGTGCTGGGAGTGTTTGATGGGGGACAGTGTAGAGGGAGCTTTACTCTGTATCTAACCCTGTGCTGTACCTGTCCTGGGAGTGTTTGATGGGGGACAGTGTAGAGGGAGCTTTACTCTGTATCTAACCCCGTGCTGTACCTGTCCTGGGAGTGTTTGATGGGGGACAGTGTAGAGGGAGCTTTACTCTGTATCTAACCCCGTGCTGTACCTGTCCTGGGAGTGTTTGATGGGGGACAGTGTAGAGGGAGCTTTACTCTGTATCTAACCCCGTGCTGTACCTGTCCTGGGAGTGTTTGATGGGGACAGTGTAGAGGGAGCTTTACTCTGTATCTAACCCCGTGCTGTACCTGTCCTGGGAGTGTTTGATGGGGGACAGTGTAGAGGGAGCTTTACTCTGTATCTAACCCCGTGCTGTACCTGTCCTGGGAGTGTTTGATGGGGGACAGTGTAGAGGGAGCTTTACTCTGTATCTAACCCCGTGCTGTACCTGTCCTGGGAGTGTTTGATGGGGACAGTGTAGAGGGAGCTTTACTCTGTATCTAACCCCGTGCTGTACCTGTCCTGGGAGTGTTTGATGGGGGGACAGTGTAGAGGGAGCTTTACTCTGTATCTAACCCCGTGCTATACCTGTCCTGGGAGTGTTTGATGGGGGACAGTGTAGAGGGAGCTTTACTCTGTATCGAACCCCGTGCTGTACCTGTCCTGGGAGTGTTTGATGGGGACAGTGTAGAGGGAGCTTTACTCTGTATCTAACCCCGTGCTGTACCTGTCCTGGGAGTGTTTGATTGGGACAGTGTAGAGGGAGCTTTACTCTGTATCTAACCCCGTGCTGTACCTGTCCTGGGAGTCTTTGATGGGGGGACAGTGTAGAGGGAGCTTTACTCTGTATCTAACCCCGTGCTGTACCTGTCCTGGGAGTGTTTGATGGGGACAGTGTAGAGGGAGCTTTACTCTGTATCTAACCCCGTGCTGTACCTGTCCTGGGAGTGTTTGATTGGGACAGTGTAGAGGGAGCTTTACTCTGTATCTAACCCCGTGCTGTACGTGTCCTGGGAGTGTTTGATGGGGACAGTGTAGAGGGAGCTTTACTCTGTATCTAACCCCGTGCTGTACCTGTCCTGGGAGTGTTTGATGGGGACAGTGTAGAGGGAGCTTTACTCTGTATCTAACCCCGTGCTGTCCCTGTCCTGGGAGTGTTTGATGGGGACAGTGCAGAGGGAGCTTTACTCTGTATCTAACCCCGTGCTGTCCCTGTCCTGGGAGTGTTTGATGGGGACAGTGCAGAGGGAGCTTTACTCTGTATCTAACCCCGTGCTGTCCCTGTCCTGGGAGTGTTTGATGGGGACAGTGTCGAGGGAGCTTTACTCTGTATCTAACCCCGTGCTGTACCTGTCCTGGGAGTGTTTGATGGGGACAGTCTAGAGGGAGCTTTACTCTGTATCTAACCCCGTGCTGTACCTGTCCTGGGAGTGTTTGATGGGGACAGTGTAGAGGGAGCTTTACTCTGTATCTAACCCCGTGCTGTACCTGTCCTGGGAGTGTTTGATGGGGACAGTGTAGAGGGAGCTTTACTCTGTATCTAACCCCGTGCTGTACCTGTCCTGGGAGTGTTTGATGGGGACAGTGTAGAGGGAGCTTTACTCTGTATCTAACCCCGTGCTGTACCTGTCCTGGGAGTGTTTGATGGGGACAGTGTAGAGGGAGCTTTACTCTGTATCTAACCCCGTGCTGTACCTGTCCTGGGAGTGTTTGATGGGGGACAGTGTAGAGGGAGCTTTACTCTGTATCTAACCCCGTGCTGTACCTGTCCTGGGAGTGTTTGATGGGGGACAGTGCAGAGGGAGCTTTACTCTGTATCTAACCCCGTGCTGTACCTGTCCTGGGAGTGTTTGATGGGGACAGTGTAGAGGGAGCTTTACTCTGTATCTAACCCCGTGCCGTACCTGTCCTGGGAGTGTTTGATGGGGACAGTGTAGAGGGAGCTTTACTCTGTATCTAACCCCGTGCTGTACCTGTCCTGGGAGTGTTTGATGGGGGACAGTGTAGAGGGAGCTTTACTCTGTGTCTAACCCCGTGCTGTACCTGTCCTGGGAGTGTTTGATGGGGACAGTGTAGAGGGAGCTTTACTCTGTATCTAACCCCGTGCTGTACCTGTCCTGGGAGTGTTTGATGGGGACAGTGTAGAGGGAGCTTTACTCTGTATCTAACCCCGTGCTGTACCTGTCCTGGGAGTGTTTGATGGGGGGACAGTGTAGAGGGAGCTTTACTCTGTATCTAACCCCGTGCTGTACCTGTCCTGGGAGTGTTTGATGGGGGACAGTGTAGAGGGAGCTTTACTCTGTATCTAACCCCGTGCTGTACCTGTCCTGGGAGTGTTTGATGGGGGACAGTGTAGAGGGAGCTTTACTCTGTATCTAACCCCGTGCTGTACCTGTCCTGGGAGTGTTTGATGGGGACAGTGTAGTGGGAACTTTACTCTGTATCTAACCCCGTGCTGTACCTGTCCTGGGAGTGTTTGATGGGGGGACAGTGTAGAGGGAGCTTTACTCTGTATCTAACCCCGTGCTATACCTGTCCTGGGAGTGTTTGATGGGGGACAGTGTAGAGGGAGCTTTACTCTGTATCTAACCCCGTGCTGTACCTGTCCTGGGAGTGTTTGATGGGGACAGTGTAGAGGGAGCTTTACTCTGTATCTAACCCCGTGCTGTACCTGTCCTGGGAGTGTTTGATTGGGACAGTGTAGAGGGAGCTTTACTCTGTATCTAACCCCGTGCTGTACCTGTCCTGGGAGTCTTTGATGGGGGGACAGTGTAGAGGGAGCTTTACTCTGTATCTAACCCCGTGCTGTACCTGTCCTGGGAGTGTTTGATGGGGACAGTGTAGAGGGAGCTTTACTCTGTATCTAACCCCGTTCTGTACCTGTCCTGGGAGTCTTTGATGGGGGGACAGTGTAGAGGGAGCTTTACTCTGTATCTTACCCCGTTCTGTACCTGTCCTGGGAGTGTTTGATGGGGGACAGTGTAGAGGGAGCTTTACTCTGTATCTAACCCCGTGCTGTACCTGTCCTGGGAGTGTTTGATGGGGGACAGTGTAGAGGGAGCTTTACTCTGTATCTAACCCCGTGCTGTACCTGTCCTGGGAGTGTTTGATGGGGACAGTGTAGAGGGAGCTTTACTCTGTATCTAACCCCGTGCTGTACCTGTCCTGGGAGTGTTTGATGGGGGGACAGTGTAGAGGGAGCTTTACTCTGTATCTAACCCCGTGCTATACCTGTCCTGGGAGTGTTTGATGGGGGACAGTGTAGAGGGAGCTTTACTCTGTATCTAACCCCGTGCTGTACCTGTCCTGGGAGTGTTTGATGGGGACAGTGTAGAGGGAGCTTTACTCTGTATCTAACCCCGTGCTGTACCTGTCCTGGGAGTGTTTGATTGGGACAGTGTAGAGGGAGCTTTACTCTGTATCTAACCCCGTGCTGTACCTGTCCTGGGAGTGTTTGATGGGGGACAGTGTAGAGGGAGCTTTACTCTGTATCTAACCCCGTGCTGTACCTGTCCTGGGAGTGTTTGATGGGGACAGTGTAGAGGGAGCTTTACTCTGTATCTAACCCCGTTCTGTACCTGTCCTGGGAGTCTTTGATGGGGGGACAGTGTAGAGGGAGCTTTACTCTGTATCTAACCCCGTTCTGTACCTGTCCTGGGAGTGTTTGATGGGGGGACAGTGTAGAGGGAGCTTTACTCTGTATCTAACCCCGTGCTGTACCTGTCCTGGGAGTGTTTGATTGGGACAGTGTAGAGGGAGCTTTACTCTGTATCTAACCCCGTGCTGTACGTGTCCTGGGAGTGTTTGATGGGGACAGTGTAGAGGGAGCTTTACTCTGTATCTAACCCCGTGCTGTACCTGTCCTGGGAGTGTTTGATGGGGACAGTGTAGAGGGAGCTTTACTCTGTATCTAACCCCGTGCTGTACCTGTCCTGGGAGTGTTTGATGGGGGGACAGTGTAGAGGGAGCTTTACTCTGTATCTAACCCTGTGCTGTCCCTGTCCTGGGAGTGTTTGATGGGGACAGTGCAGAGGGAGCTTTACTCTGTATCTAACCCCGTGCTGTCCCTGTCCTGGGAGTGTTTGATGGGAACAGTGCAGAGGGAGCTTTACTCTGTATCTAACCCCGTGCTGTCCCTGTCCTGGGAGTGTTTGATGGGGACAGTGTCGAGGGAGCTTTACTCTGTATCTAACCCCGTGCTGTACCTGTCCTGGGAGTGTTTGATGGGGACAGTCTAGAGGGAGCTTTACTCTGTATCTAACCCCGTGCTGTACCTGTCCTGGGAGTGTTTGATGGGGACAGTGTAGAGGGAGCTTTACTCTGTATCTAACCCCGTGCTGTACCTGTCCTGGGAGTGTTTGATGGGGACAGTGTAGAGGGAGCTTTACTCTGTATCTAACCCCGTGCTGTACCTGTCCTGGGAGTGTTTGATGGGGACAGTGTAGAGGGAGCTTTACTCTGTATCTAACCCCGTGCTGTACCTGTCCTGGGAGTGTTTGATGGGGACAGTGTAGAGGGAGCTTTACTCTGTATCTAACCCCGTGCTGTACCTGTCCTGGGAGTGTTTGATGGGGGACAGTGTAGAGGGAGCTTTACTCTGTATCTAACCCCGTGCTGTACCTGTCCTGGGAGTGTTTGATGGGGGACAGTGCAGAGGGAGCTTTACTCTGTATCTAACCCCGTGCTGTACCTGTCCTGGGAGTGTTTGATGGGGACAGTGTAGAGGGAGCTTTACTCTGTATCTAACCCCGTGCTGTACCTGTCCTGGGAGTGTTTGATGGGGACAGTGTAGAGGGAGCTTTACTCTGTATCTAACCCCGTGCTGTACCTGTCCTGGGAGTGTTTGATGGGGACAGTGTAGAGGGAGCTTTACTCTGTATCTAACCCCGTGCTGTACCTGTGCTGGGAGTGTTTGATGGGGACAGTGTAGAGGGAGCTTTACTCTGTATCTAACCCCGTGCTGTACCTGTCCTGGGAGTGTTTGATGGGGGGACAGTGTAGAGGGAGCTTTACTCTGTATCTAACCCCGTGCTGTACCTGTCCTGGGAGTGTTTGATGGGGACAGTGTAGAGGGAGCTTTACTCTGTATCTAACCCCGTGCTGTACCTGTCCTGGGAGTGTTTGATGGGGACAGTGTAGAGGGAGCTTTACTCTGTATCTCACCCCGTGCTGTACCTGTCCTGGGAGTGTTTGATGGGGGGACAGTGTAGAGGGAGCTTTACTCTGTATCTAACCCCGTGCTGTACCTGTCCTGGGAGTGTTTGATGGGGACAGTGTAGAGGGAGCTTTACTGTGTATCTAACCCCGTGCTGTACCTGTCCTGGGAGTGTTTGATGGGGGACAGTGTAGAGGGAGCTTGACTCTGTATCTAACCCCGTGCTGTACCTGTCCTGGGAGTGTTTGATGGGGACAGTGTAGAGGGAGCTTTACTCTGTATCTAACCCCGTGCTGTACCTGTCCTGGGTGTGTTTGATGGGGACAGTGTAGAGGGAGCTTTACTCTGTATCTAACCCCGTGCTGTACCTGTCCTGGGAGTGTTTGATGGGGACAGTGTAGAGGGAGCTTTACTCTGTATCTAACCCCGTGCTGTACCTGTCCTGGGAGTGTTTGATGGGGACAGTGTAGAGGGAGCTTTACTCTGTATCTAACCCCGTGCTGTACCTGTCCTGGGAGTGTTTGATGGGGACAGTGTAGAGGGAGCTTTACTCTGTATCTCACCCCGTGCTGTACCTGTCCTGGGAGTGTTTGATGGGGACAGTGTAGAGGGAGCTTTACTCTGTATCTAACCCCGTGCTGTACCTGTCCTGGGAGTGTTTGATTGGGACAGTGTAGAGGGAGCTTTACTCTGTATCTAACCCCGTGCTGTACCTGTCCTGGGAGTCTTTGATGGGGGGACAGTGTAGAGGGAGCTTTACTCTGTATCTAACCCCGTGCTGTACCTGTCCTGGGAGTGTTTGATGGGGACAGTGTAGAGGGAGCTTTACTCTGTATCTAACCCCGTGCTGTACCTGTCCTGGGAGTGTTTGATTGGGACAGTGTAGAGGGAGCTTTACTCTGTATCTAACCCCGTGCTGTACGTGTCCTGGGAGTGTTTGATGGGGACAGTGTAGAGGGAGCTTTACTCTGTATCTAACCCCGTGCTGTACCTGTCCTGGGAGTGTTTGATGGGGACAGTGTAGAGGGAGCTTTACTCTGTATCTAACCCCGTGCTGTACCTGTCCTGGGAGTGTTTGATGGGGGGACAGTGTAGAGGGAGCTTTACTCTGTATCTAACCCTGTGCTGTCCCTGTCCTGGGAGTGTTTGATGGGGACAGTGCAGAGGGAGCTTTACTCTGTATCTAACCCCGTGCTGTCCCTGTCCTGGGAGTGTTTGATGGGGACAGTGCAGAGGGAGCTTTACTCTGTATCTAACCCCGTGCTGTCCCTGTCCTGGGAGTGTTTGATGGGGACAGTGTCGAGGGAGCTTTACTCTGTATCTAACCCCGTGCTGTACCTGTCCTGGGAGTGTTTGATGGGGACAGTCTAGAGGGAGCTTTACTCTGTATCTAACCCCGTGCTGTACCTGTCCTGGGAGTGTTTGATGGGGACAGTGTAGAGGGAGCTTTACTCTGTATCTAACCCCGTGCTGTACCTGTCCTGGGAGTGTTTGATGGGGACAGTGTAGAGGGAGCTTTACTCTGTATCTAACCCCGTGCTGTACCTGTCCTGGGAGTGTTTGATGGGGACAGTGTAGAGGGAGCTTTACTCTGTATCTAACCCCGTGCTGTACCTGTCCTGGGAGTGTTTGATGGGGACAGTGTAGAGGGAGCTTTACTCTGTATCTAACCCCGTGCTGTACCTGTCCTGGGAGTGTTTGATGGGGGACAGTGTAGAGGGAGCTTTACTCTGTATCTAACCCCGTGCTGTACCTGTCCTGGGAGTGTTTGATGGGGGACAGTGCAGAGGGAGCTTTACTCTGTATCTAACCCCGTGCTGTACCTGTCCTGGGAGTGTTTGATGGGGACAGTGTAGAGGGAGCTTTACTCTGTATCTAACCCCGTGCTGTACCTGTCCTGGGAGTGTTTGATGGGGACAGTGTAGAGGGAGCTTTACTCTGTATCTAACCCCGTGCTGTACCTGTCCTGGGAGTGTTTGATGGGGACAGTGTAGAGGGAGCTTTACTCTGTATCTAACCCCGTGCTGTACCTGTGCTGGGAGTGTTTGATGGGGACAGTGTAGAGGGAGCTTTACTCTGTATCTAACCCCGTGCTGTACCTGTCCTGGGAGTGTTTGATGGGGGGACAGTGTAGAGGGAGCTTTACTCTGTATCTAACCCCGTGCTGTACCTGTCCTGGGAGTGTTTGATGGGGACAGTGTAGAGGGAGCTTTACTCTGTATCTAACCCCGTGCTGTACCTGTCCTGGGAGTGTTTGATGGGGACAGTGTAGAGGGAGCTTTACTCTGTATCTCACCCCGTGCTGTACCTGTCCTGGGAGTGTTTGATGGGGGGACAGTGTAGAGGGAGCTTTACTCTGTATCTAACCCCGTGCTGTACCTGTCCTGGGAGTGTTTGATGGGGACAGTGTAGAGGGAGCTTTACTGTGTATCTAACCCCGTGCTGTACCTGTCCTGGGAGTGTTTGATGGGGGACAGTGTAGAGGGAGCTTGACTCTGTATCTAACCCCGTGCTGTACCTGTCCTGGGAGTGTTTGATGGGGACAGTGTAGAGGGAGCTTTACTCTGTATCTAACCCCGTGCTGTACCTGTCCTGGGTGTGTTTGATGGGGACAGTGTAGAGGGAGCTTTACTCTGTATCTAACCCCGTGCTGTACCTGTCCTGGGAGTGTTTGATGGGGACAGTGTAGAGGGAGCTTTACTCTGTATCTAACCCCATGCTGTACCTGTCCTGGGAGTGTTTGATGGGGACAGTGTAGAGGGAGCTTTACTCTGTATCTAACCCCGTGCTGTACATGTCCTGGGAGTGTTTGATGGGGACGGTATGAAGGATGAACAGGCTGAAACGAACGCAGACACAGAAGTGATATGTGAGAGTTTGAGAATTATTTATTAACAGAACAATTCTTCACATGTCGCATTGTAATAAAGTTTCACATTCTGGACAGTTTTATAAGAATTAAAAATACATAAATTGATAATTAGAATAAATATTTTAAAATCCTATAAATATGGGACAGTTTGGAAGAGTGTTAGTTTGAAAGTTGAGGTTGCGGCGCAGATATTTTGGGATTGTTTTTGATTAGGGCCTTATTCTGCCACTAACAGGCCTGAGAGGGCTGGATAGGCCTCTCCTGCTGCTAACAGGACTCAGGGGGCTGGATAGGCCTCTCCTGTCACTAACAGGCCTCAGGGGGCCGAATAGGCCTCTCCTGTTGCTAACAGGCCTCAGGGGGCCGGACAGGCCTCCTCCTGTCACTAACAGGCCCGAGAGGGCTGGATGGGCCTCTCCTGTCATTAACAGCCCTGAGAGGGCTGGATAGGCTGCTCCTGTCACTGACAGGCCTGAGAGGGTTGGATAGGCCGCTCCTGCCGCGAACAGGCCTGAGAGGGTTGGATAGGCCGCTCCTGCCGCGAACAGGCCTGAGAGGGCTGGATAGGCTGCTCCTGTCACCAACAGGCTTCAGGGGGCCGGATAGGCCTCTCCTGTCACTGACAGGCCTGAGGGAGAGCCGAATAGGCCTCCTCCTGTCACTAACAGGCACGAGGGGGCCCGAATGGGCCTCACTGGATCCTTATCCTGCCCTGGCAGTGATTCTTTCGATAATGGGAGCGAAATTGTTTGTTTGGGGGGTGGGGGGGGAGGGAAATGTCCTTCTTCCTTCAGGCGGCCAACAGGCTTGGTTGGCTAGGCCTCAGGCCTCAGGGAAAATGGCCGCCAGCCCTGGCTGGCTGACGCCCGCAGTTAAAATATCGAAAGTAGCTTAAGAATAAATAAACAAATGACGTACTGTCCCCTCCCCCATCCCCCCCCCACCCTCCCCCTCCCCCTCCCACCTCAAACCCCTCCCTCGTCCCCGAAATACTGAACGGTTTCTGTCAAACTTGTCCTTCAGAGGGCTAATTCTTGGCCTCCTCCTGCCCCCCCCCCCCCCCACCTCGTCCCCATCTGGCCTGGTCCACCTCAGCCCTCCTTCACTAGCACCTCCGTCACTCCGTGGACTTGGGTCAACTCCTGCGAGTCCAGGCTGGCGATGAGCTTCCTCGGCCCAGGCTTAGAAGGCACCAGGCTCTCGGTGACGGTGATGGTGGCGTGTCGGGGGACGTCCCTGTAAAAACCGGCGGGGGAGGGAAGAGAGAAGGGCGTTAGCGAGAGCGGTAGAGAGAGAGAGACAGACCCCTCTTGCAGAGGATCCCAGATTGCAGCGGCAGCAACCACCCCCCCTCCCCCTCCCTCGACAACTCCTCTCAGACTTCAGGGTAAGAGACGCCAGGGAATTATTCGCCGCTGACGGGTCAAACCGCGTCTCTCCAGAGGACTGGACCAGCGAACGAGCTGTCGCGTGTTTCGTTCGGCTGAAAGAGGCGCAACGTGCGCACCCGTCCTTCCTGTCTGCCAAGGACAGCCCCCCACCCCCCAACACCCCATGCGCTCATCCCCGCAGCCTCCGGGGACCATGTCAATTTCAAGCAGCGCTCGGCAGTTGACTGTCAGTCACCATCCACTGGTGCACTCGCCTCTGCCAATCAGAGTCCTCCTACTTGTCAGCCAATCAGCGCTCTTTTTCTCACACGGGATGAATTATTTTCCCCCGTCACCTTGCGACTTCTCCTCAGGCGTGTTAGAGATAACCCCACACCCTCTGTATTGGACACTCACCCAATGTCAACCTTGCGGGGATGCTGCAGCCCAGGTCCCTCGATCCGCAGCACGACGCTCTTCAGGGATTTTGGCAGCGGGTTTGTCAAGACGATTTCCACCTTCATTGTCTTACCAACGCACGCATCTCCCAGGGGCTGGAGAGAGAGGCAGAGAGAGACAGAACATAAGAACAGAGGAACGCAAAGGAACAGTAGAACAAAGAACAAAGAAAATTACAACACAGGAGAAGACTAAGGAAATTTGGGTATGTCAGCTACGACTCTCACCAACTTTTACAGATGCCCCAGAGAAAGCATTCTTTCTGCTTGTATCACAGCTCGGTCTGGGGCTCCTGCTCTGCCCAAGGCCGCAAGAAACTACAAAAGGTCGTGAATGTAGCCCAATCCATCACACAAACCCAGCCTCCCATCCATTGACTCTGTCTACACTTCCCGCTGCCTCGGGGAAAAGCAGCCGGCATAATTAAGGACCCCCCCCAACGCACCCCGGACATTCTCTCTTCCACCTTCTTCCGTCGGGGAAAAAGATACAAAAGTCTGAGGTCACGTACCGACCGACTCAAGAACAGCTTCTTCCCTGCTGCTGCTGTCAGACTTTTGAATGGACCGACCTCGCATTAAGTTGATCTTTCTCTACACCCTAGCTGTGACTGTAACACTACATTCTGCACCCTCTCCTTTCCTTCTCTATGAACGGTATGCTTTGTCTGTATAGCGCGCAAGAAACAATACTTTTCACTGTATGCTAATACATGTGATAATAATAAATCAACTCAAATCTAATCAAACAGGCCCTTCGGCCCCTCCAAGCCTGCACCGACCATGCTGCCCCGTCTGAACTAAAACCCCCTCCCCTTCCGGGGACCGTATCCCTCCATTCCCATCCTATTCATGTATTTGTCCAGATGCCCCTTAAAACTCACTACCGTATCTGCTTCCACTCCCTCCCCCGGCAGCGAGTTCCAGGCACCCACCACCCTCTGTGTAAAAAATCTGCCTCGTACATCTCCTTTAAACCTTGCCCCTCGCACCTTAAACCTGTGCCCCCCTAGTAATTGACTCTTCCACCCTGGGGGAAAAGCTTCTGACTATCCACTCTGTCCATGTCCCTCATAATCTTGTAGACTTCTATCAGGTCTCCCCTCAACCTCCGTTGCTCCAGTGAGAACAAACCAAGTTTCTCCAACCTCTCCTCATAGCTAATGCCTTCCATACCAGGCAACATCCTGGTAAATCTTTTCTGTACCCTCTCCAAAGCCTCCACATCCTTCTGGTAGTGTGGCGACCAGAATTGAACACTATATTCCAAGTGCGGCCTAACTAAGGTTCTATAAAGCTGCAACATGACTTGCCAATTTTTAAACTCAATGCCCCGGCCGATGAAGGCAAGCATGCCGTCTGCCTTCTTGACTACCTTCTCCACCTGCATTGCCACTTTCAGTGACCTGTGTACCTGTACACCCAGATCTCTCTGCCTATCAATATTCTTCAGGGTTCTGCCATTGGTGGGTGTAAATTGGGAGAGGGGAGTGTGCAGAGGGACCTGGGTGTCCTTGTGTACCAGTCGCTGAGGGTAAGCATGCAGGTGCAGCAGGCAGTAAAGAAGGCAGATGGTATGTTGGCCTTCATTGCGAGAGGTTTTGAGTACAGGAGCGAGGGATGTGTTGTTGCGATTATACAGGGCCTTGGTGAGGCCACACCTGGAGTATTGTGTGCAGTTTGGGTCTCCTTTTCTGAGGAAGGATGTTCTTGCTCTCGAGGGAGTTGCAGCGAAGGTTTCCCAGGCTGATCCCGGGGATGGCGGGACTGATGTACGAGGAGAGATTGACCAGGTTAGGATTGTTTTCACTGGAGTTCAGACAAATGAAGGGGGAATCTCACAGAGACTTATCAAATTCTAACAGGACTGGACAGGGGAGATGCAGGGAGGATGTTCCCGATGGTGGGGGGAGTCCAGAACCAGGGGATTGGGGGCGGGGTTTGGGGATTGGGGGCGGGGTTTGGGGGTTGGGGGCGGGATTTGGGGATTGGGGGCGGGGTTTGGGGATTGGGGGCGGGGTTTGGGGATTGGGGGCGGGGTTTGGTAACGGGACGAGACAGGGTAGATGCAGGGAGGATGTTCCCGATGGTGGGGGGAGTCCAGAACCAGGGGATTGGGGGCGGGGTTTGGGGATTGGGGGCGGGGTTTGGGGATTGGGGGCGGGGTTTGGGGATTGGGGGCGGGGTTTGGGGATTGGGGGCGGGGTTTGGGGATTGGGGGCGGGGTTTGGGGATTGGGGGCGGGGTTTGGGGATTGGGGGCGGGGTTTGGGGATTGGGGGCGGGGTTTGGTAACGGGACGAGACAGGGTAGATGCAGGGAGGATGTTCCCGATGGTGGGGGGAGTCCAGAACCAGGGGATTGGAGGTGGGGTTTGGGGATTGGGGGTGGGGTTTGGGGATTGGGGGCGGGGTTTGGGGATTGGGGGTGGGGTTTGGGGATTGGGGGCGGGGTTTGGGGATTGGGGGTGGGGTTTGGGGATTGGGGGCGGGGTTTGGTAACGGGACGAGACAGGGTAGATGCAGGGAGGATGTTCCCGATGGTGGGGGGAGTCCAGAACCAGGGGATTGGGGGCGGGGTTTGGGGATTGGGGGCGGGGATTGGGGGCGGGGTTTGGGATTGGGGGCGGGGTTTGGTGACGGGACTGGACAGGGTAGATGCAGGGAGGATGTTCCCGATGGTGGGGGGAGTCCAGAACCAGGGGCTCACAGTCTGAGGATTGGGGGTAGACCATTTAGGACGGAGATGAGGAGACATTTCTTCACCCAGAGAGCGGTGAGTCTGTGGAATTCATTCCCACAGGAAGTAGTTGATGCCAAAACATTGAATGTATTCAAGAGGCGGCTGGATAGGGCACTGGGGGGCGAACGGGGTCAAAGGTTATGGGGGGAAAGCAGGATTAGGCGATTGAGTTGGATGATCAGCTATGATGGTGATGAATGGGGGAGCAGGCTCGAAGGTCCGAATGGCCTCCTCCTGCTCCTATCTTCTATATTTCTATAAGAACTAGGAGCGGGAGGCGGCCATCTGGCCCCTCGAGCCTGCCCCGCCATTCAATAAGATCATGGCTGATCTGACGTGGATCAGTTCCACTTACCCGCCTGATCCCCATAACCCTTAATTCCCTTACCGATCAGGAATCCATCCATCCGCGCTTTAAACATATTCAGCGAGGTAGCCTCCACCACCTCAGTGGGCAGAGAATTCCAGAGATTCACCACCCTCTGGGAGAAGAAGTTCCTCCTCAACTCTGTCTTAAACCGACCCCCCTTTATTTTGAGGCTGTGTCCTCTAGTTTTAACTTCCTTACTAAGTGGAAAGAATCTCTCCGCCTCCACCCTATCCAGCCCCCGCATTATCTTATAAGTCTCCATAAGATCCCCCCTCATCCTTCTAAACTCCAACGAGTACAAACCCAATCTCCTCAGCCTCTCCTCATAATCCAAACCCCTCATCTCCGGCATCAACCTGGTGAACCTTCTCTGCACTCCCTCCAATGCCAATATATCCTTCCTCATATAAGGGGACCAACACTGCACACAGTATTCCAGCTGCGGCCTCACCAATGCCCTGTACAGGTGCATCAAGACATCCCTGCTTTTATATTCCATCCCCCTCGCGATATAGGCCAACATCCCATTTGCCTTCTTGATCACCTGTTGTACCTGCAGACTGGGCTGATCTTTTCATGGACTCAGCTCCACTTACCCGCCCGCTCACCATAACCCTTAATTCCTTTACTGTTCAAAAATCTATCCATCCTTGCCTTAAAAACATTCAATGAGGGAGCCTCAACTGGGCAGGGAATCCCACAGATTCACAACCCTTTGTGTGAAGAAGTTCCTCCTCAACTCAGTCCTAAATCTGCTCCCCCTTATTTTGAGGCCATGTCCCCTAGTTCTAGTTTCACCTGCCAGTGGAAACAACTTCCCTGCTTCTATCTTATCTATTCCCTTCAGAATCTTATATGTTTCTATAAGATCTCTCCTCATTCTTCTGAATTCCAATGAGTATAGTCCCAGTCTACTCAGTCTCTCCTCATAAGCCAACGCTCTCAACTCCGGAATCAACCGAGTGAATCTCCTCTGCACCCCCTCCAGTGCCAGTATATCCTTTCTCAAGTAAGGAGACCAAAACTGTACACAGTAACTCCAGGTGTGGCCTCACCAGCACCTTATACAGCTGCAACATAACCTCGCTGTTTTTAAACTCCATCCCTCTCGCAATGAAGGACAAAATTCCATTTGCTGCCTTCATTCCCTGCTGCGCCTGCAAACCAACTCCTTGAGATTCCTGCACAAGGACACCCAGGTCCCTCTGCACAGCAGCATGCTGCAATTTTTTACCATTTAAATAATAGTCCATTTTGCTGTTATTCCGACCAAAATGGATTACCTCACATTTACCAACATTGTACTCCATCTGCCAGACCCTCGCCCACTCACTTAGACTATCTATACCCTTCTGCAGACGCAGAGAGAGTGAAACACAGAGACAGAGGGAGAGTGAGAGACAGAGGGAGAGTGAGAGACAGAGGGAGAGTGAGAGACAGAGGGAGAGTGAGAGACAGAGGGAGAGTGAGAGACAGAGGGAGAGTGAGAGACAGAGGGAGAGTGAGAGACAGAGGGAGAGTGAGAGACAGAGGGAGAGAGAGAGACAGAGGGAGAGAGAGAGACAGGGAGAGAGAGACAGAGAGAGACAGAGAGAGGGTGAGACAGAGAGAGAGTGTGAGACACCAGGGAGAGAGAGATAGAGACAGTGTGAGAGAGATGGGCTGAGAAAGATAGAGCGTGAGAGAGACGGGAAGAGAGAGATTGAGGGAGTGTGAGAGTGATGGGTAGAGAGAGATGGGGAGAGAGAGATAGAGAGAGTGTGAGAGTGATGGGGAAAGAGGGATTGAGGGAGTGTGAGAGTGATGGGTAGAGAGAGATGGGGAGAGAGAGATAGAGAGAGTGTGAGAGTGATGGGGAAAGAGGGATAGAGGGAGTGTGAGAGTGATGGGAAGAGAGAGATTGAGTGAGTGTGTGAGTGATGGGTAGAGAGAGATAGAGGGAGTGTGAGAGAGATGGGGAGAGTGAGATAGAGGGAGTGTGAGAGTGATGGGAAGAGAGAGATAGAGGGAGTGTTAGAGTGATGGGGAGAGAGAGGTGGAGAGAGAGAGAGATGGGGAGAGAGAGATAGAGGGAGTGTGAGAGAGATGGAGAGAGTGTGAGAGAGATGGGGCGAGAGAGATAGAGAGAGTGTGACAGAGACGGGGAGAGAGAGAGTGTGAGAGAGACAGGAAGAGAGAGATAGAGGGAGTGTGAGAGTGATGGGGAGAGAGAGATAGAGGGAGTGTGAGAGAGATGGGTAGAGAGAGATAGAGGGAGTGCGAGAGTGATGGGTAGAGAGAGAT
>NW_027593817.1:0-2500 GCF_964213995.1 Mustelus asterias | reverse complement strand
TCCAAAGATGTGCAGGTTAGGGTGGATTGGCCATGCTAAATTGTCCCTTAGTGTCCAAAGATGTGCAGGTTAGGTGGATTGGCCATGCTATATTGCCCCTTAGTGTCCAAAGATGTGCAGGTTAGGGTGGATTGGCCATGCTATATTGCCCCTTAGTGTCCAAAGATGTGCAGGTTGGGTGGATTGGCCGTGGTAAAAGGTCTGGATAAAGTAGACGTGGAGTGGATGCTTCCTCTTGTGGGACATTCTTGGACGGTCATAGTCTTAGGATAAGGGGTTGCAAATTTAAAACAGAGTTGGAGGAAACAAGAACGAAGAACAAAGAACAAGGAAAATTCCAGCACAGGAACAGTCCCTTCGGCCCCTCCAAGCCTGCACCGACCATGCTGCCCCGACTGAACTAAAACCCCCAACCCTTCCGGGGACCGTATCCCTCTATTCCCATCCTATTCATGTATTTGTCAAGACGCCCCTTAAAACTCACTATCGTATCTGCTTCCACTCCCTCCCCCGGCAGCGAGTTCCAGGCACCCACCGCCCTCTGTGTAAAAAATCTGCCTCGTACATCTCCTTTAAACCTTGCCCCTCGCACCTTAAACCTGTGCCCCCTAGTAATTGACTCTTCCACCCTGGGAAAAAGCTTCTGACTATCCACTCTGTCCATGCCCCTCATAATCTTGTAGACTTCTATCAGGTCTCCCCTCAACCTCCGTCGCTCCAGTGAGAACAAACCAAGTTTCTCCAACCTCTCCTCATAGCTAATGCCCTCCATACCAGGCAACATCCTGGTAAATCTTTTCTGTACCCTCTCCAAAGCCTCCACATCCTTCTGGTAGAGTGGTGACCAGAATTGAACACCAAGTGCGGCCTAACTAAGGTTCTATAAAGCTGCAACATGACTTGCCAATTTTTAAAGTCAATGCCCCGGCTGATGAAGGCAAGCATGCCGTATGCCTTCTTGACTACCTTCTCCACCTGCGTTGCCACTTTCAGTGAGCTGTGTACCTGTACACCCAGATCCCTCTGCCTATCAATACTCCTAAGGGTTCTGCCATTTACTGTATATTTCCTATCTGTATTAGACCTTCCAAAATGCATTCCCTCACATTAGTCCGGATTAAACTCCATCTGCCATCTCTCCGCCCGAGTCTCCAACCGATCTATATCCTGCTGTATCCTCTGATGGTCCTCATCGCTATCCGCAAATCCACCAACCTTTGTGTCGTCCACAACGGAGAAACGACTTCTCCCAAAGGATTGTGAATCTGTGGAATTCGCTCCCCCAAAGCGCGGTGGACACCGGGGACAGTGAGTCACGTTAAGGAGGGGTTGGACAAGTTCTTAATTAGGAAAGGGGTTGAAGGGTTACGGGGGAGGCGGGGGGGGGAAGGCAGGAAAATGGGGATGAGAAACATCTCAGCCACGATCGAATGGCGGGGCGGACTCGATGGGCCGAGTGGCCCGGTTCTGCTCCTGTATCTTATGGACCGGCCCCTCTCCCACCGCCATTACCTTCGGAGAACTTGTAGGATTCCGTGATGTCTTCTCGCCCATCGCTACCGACCGCTTTGGTGCTTATTTTGTGGCCGACCGCCTTTTTCTGCACCAGGACCTTCTGGAATGTTCCGTCCTGCTGCCGCTGCCAATAGACCTTGTCGCTGTTGACCTGAGGAAGGGGAGGGTGGGAGGGGGAGGAAGGGAGCGGGGTGTTACACCAAACGCAAAAACATTGCGGATCACATTCCAGGCCACTGCAGACACCCGCCTCCCAGACAGACACTCACCCTGGGACACGTGGATAACCTACATCAGAGTCCAATTTGTATTTTCATTTAGATTTGATTTATTTTTGTCACATGTATTGGGATACAGTGAAAAGTATTGTTTCTTGCGCGCTAGACAGACAAAGCATACCGTTCATAGAGAAGGAAAGGAGAGGGTGCAGAATGTAGTGTTACAGTCACAGCTAGGGTGTAGAGAAAGATCAACTTAACGCGAGGTCGGTCCATTCAAAAGTCTGACAGCAGCAGGGAAGAAGCAGGGAATGTGAGAGACAGAGAGGGAGAGAGACAGACAGAGAGGCAGAGAAAGAGGGAGCGAGACAGAGAGGCAGAGAGACAGAGAGAAACGAGCGAGACAGAGAGAGACAGACAGACAGCGAGGCAGAGAGACAGAGGCCAGAGAGAGATGGAGCGAGATGAGAGAGACAGTGAGGCAGAGAGACAGAGAGAGACTTTGATTTGATTTATTATTGTCACATGTATTGGGATACAGTGAAAAGTATTGTTTCTTGCGCGCTATAGAGACATAGCATACCGTTCATAGAGAAGGGAAGGAGAGGGTGCAGAATGTAGTGTTACAGTCACAGCTAGGGTGTAGAGAAAGATCAACTTAATGCGAGGTCGGTCCATTCAAAAGTCTGACAGCAGCAGCAGGGAAGAAGCTGTTCTTGAGTCGGTCGGTACGTGACCTCAGACTTTTGTATCTTTTTCCCCCGACG
>NW_027593816.1:22500-26575 GCF_964213995.1 Mustelus asterias | reverse complement strand
TATCAGTAAGGCTTACATTAACGCTTGCAATGAAGTTACTGTGAGAATCCCCCAGTCCCCACACTCTGGCGCCTGTTTG
Organism: Mustelus asterias; assembly: GCF_964213995.1. Taxonomy (NCBI): domain Eukaryota; kingdom Metazoa; phylum Chordata; class Chondrichthyes; order Carcharhiniformes; family Triakidae; genus Mustelus; species Mustelus asterias. The sequence goes on along the minus strand of NW_027593816.1, from coordinate 26,496 downwards.
GGTTACACTGAGGGACAATTTAGCACGGCCAATCCACCCTAACCTGCACATCTTTGGACACTAAGGGACAATTTAGCACGGCCAATCCACCCTAACCTACACATCTTTGGACACTAAGGGACAATTTAGCATGGCCAATCCACCCTAACCTGCACATCTTTGGACACTAAGGGACAATTTAGCATGGCCAATCCACCCTAACCTACACATCTTTGGACACTAAGGGACAATTTAGCATGGCCAATCCACCCTAACCTACACATCTTTGGACACTAAGGGACAATTTAGCACGGCCAATCCACCCTAACCTACACATCTTTGGACACTAAGGGACAATTTAGCATGGCCAATCCACCCTAACCTGCACATCTTTGGACACTAAGGGACAATTTAGCATGGCCAATCCACCCTAACCTACACATCTTTGGACACTAAGGGACAATTTAGCACGGCCAATCCACCCTAACCTACACATCTTTGGACACTAAGGGACAATTTAGCATGGCCAATCCACCCTAACCTGCACATCTTTGGACACTAAGGGACAATTTAGCATGGCCAATCCACCCTAACCTGCACATCTTTGGACACTAAGGGACAATTTAGCATGGCCAATCCACCCTAACCTGCACATCTTTGGACACTAAGGGGCAATTTAGCATGGCCAATCCACCCTAACCTGCACATCTTTGGACACTAAGGGGCAATTTAGCATGGCCAATCCACCCTAACCTGCACATCTTTGGATACTAAGGGACAATTTAGCATGGCCAATCCACCCTAACCTGCACATCTTTTGGACTGTGGGAGGAAACCCACGCAGACACGGGGGGAACATGCAAACTCCACACAGACAGTGACCCCAAAGCCGGGAATCGAACCCGGGTCCCTGACGCTGTGAGGCAGCAGTGCGAACCACAGGCCATTCGCGACGTAGCACTTTCGAAACTGCGTGCGAGCTCCCCCACAACCCCCCTCCCACCCCCCTGGCCATGATCTAAATGATTGATGGAGCAGGTTGGAGGGCGGCACAGTGGCACAGTGGTTAGCACTGCTGCCTCACAGCGCCGGGGACCCGGGTTCAATTCCAGCCTCGGGTCACTGTCTGTGCGGAGTCTGCACGTTCTCCCCGTGTCTGCATGGGTTTCCTGCGGGTGCTCCGGTTTCCTCCCACAGTCCAAAGATGTGTGAGTTAGGTGGATTGGCCGGGATAAATTGTCCCTGTGTGTCCAAAGATGTACAGGTTAGGGTGGATTGGCCATGCTAAATTGCCCCTTAGTGTCCAAAGATGTACAGGTTAGGGTGGATTGGCCATGCTAAATTGTCCCTTAGTGTCCAAAGATGTGTAGGTTAGGGGGATTGGCCATGCTAAATTGTCCCTTAGTGTCCAAAGATGTGCAGGTTAGGGGGATTGGCCATGCTAAATTGTCCCTTAGTGTCCAAAGATGTGCAGGTTAGGGTGGATTGGCTATGCTAAATTGTCCCTTAGTGTCCAAAGATGTGCAGGTTAGGGTGGATTGGCCGTGCTAAATTGACCCTTAGTGTCCAAAGATGTGTAGGTTAGGTGGATTGGCCATGCTAAATTGTCCCTTAGTGTCCAAAGATGTGTAGGTTAGGGTGGATTGGCCGTGCTAAATTGCCCCTTAGTGTCCAAAGATGTGTAGGTTAGGGTGGATTGGCTATGCTAAATTGTCCCTCAGTGTCCAAAGATGTGCAGGTTAGGGTGGATTGGCCGTGCTAAATTGTCCCTTAGTGTCCAAAGATGTGCAGGTTAGGGTGGATTGGCCATGCTAAATTGCCCCTTAGTGTCCAAAGATGTGCAGGTTAGGGTGGATTGGCCATGCTAAATTGTCCCTTAGTGTCCAAAGATGTGCAGGTTAGGGTGGATTGGCCATGCTAATTTGCCCCTTAGTGTCCAAAGATGTGTAGGTTAGGGTGGATTGGCCATGCTAAATTGTCCCTTAGTGTCCAAAGATGTGTAGGTTAGGGTGGATTGGCCATGCTAAATTGTCCCTTCGTGTCCAAAGATGTGTAGGTTAGGGTGGATTGGCCGTGCTAAATTGCCCCTTAGTATCCAAAGATGTGCGGGTTAGGGTGGATTGGCCGTGCTAAATTGTCCCTTAGTGTCCAAAGATGTGCTGGTTAGGGTGGATTGGCCATGCTAAATTGTCCCTTAGTGTCCAAAGATGTGCAGGTTAGGGTGGATTGGCCGTGCTAAATTGTCCCTTAGTGTCAGGGTAAATATGTGGGGTTTGGGCCTGGCTGGGATTGTGCAGACTCGATGGGCTGAATGGCCTCCTTCTGCACTGTCGGGATTCTGTGATTCAAGATGGAATTCGACCACTTCCGACTGTGACCTTTCACCTCCATCTTGACCTTTCCCCTCCCCCGCGGCCATTTTGTTTACGGTTCTCCCGACCCAAATCTGACACAACCCTCTTGCTGCCCCTCGCACGGGGGTCCCCGGTCTGTTGGAGGGTCACCGTGGACTCGTGACGTTAACTCTCTCTCTCTCTCTCTCTCTCTCCAGAGGTGATGCCAGACCTGCTGGGTTTATCCAGCATTTCATCAGCCCACCCTCGCCTTAAAAATATCCAGTCCCCCTCCGTCCCCGAGTGGGGAGGAGGGGAGAAGACAGCTGGGCGGAGGAACGCTGGAGCGAGAGGGAGAGGATGGAAGCAGCTGAGGTTAGGGCAGAGGGTGGGACAGGGGTGTAGTTGGGTAAGGTGGGGTTGTTGGGCAGTATTTGTTGGGGAGGGGAGGCGGGTTGGTGGAGGATCTGGTGGAGGGGGAGAGACTGAGGCATTCAGGGTGGGCTGCGGGTGGGAGAGTCGGGGAGGGGCTGGGAGTGAGGAGAGGGGAGGGGAATCTGCCGCTCTTACCCTCCGTGTGACCCCATCCCTCTCGCACGCACACGCGCACTGAAGCACACATGAACACACGTGAACATGCGCGCACTCGAACACACGCAAGCGTACTTGCGCACTTTCATACTTGTACATGCTCACTTGCAAACACGCTTGCACACACATGCACACTTGTACATGTACACGCTTGCACACACATACATGTACACGCTTGCACACACATATGTGTACTCGCTTGCACACACATACATGTACATGCCTGCACACACATACATGTACACACTTGCACACACATACATGTACACGCTTGCACACACATACATGTACACGCTTGCACACACATACATGTACACGCTTGCACACACATACATGTACACGCTTGCACACACATACATGTACACGCTTGCACACACATACATGTACACGCTTGCACACACATACATGTACACACTTGCACACACATACATGTACACGCTTGCACACATACATGTACACGCTTGCACACATACATGTACACGCTTGCACACACATACATGTACATGCTTGCACACATACATGTACACACTTGCACACACATACATGTACACACATACATGTACACGCTTGCACACACATGTACACGCTTGCACACATGTGCATGCACACACGTGCACACTCGTACATGCACACACTTGTACATGTACACACTTGCACACACATGCACACTTACACGTGCACGCACACATGCTCACACATGCACACGCTCGCACACTTGCGGACAACACAAAGATTGCTGGAGTTGCGGATAGTGATGAACATTGTCAGAGAATACAGCAGGATATCGATAGGCTGGAAAATTGGGCGGAGAAATGGCAGATGGAATTTAATCCAGATAAATGCGAAGTGATGCATTTTGGTAGATCTAATGTAAGGGGGAGCTATACAATAAATGGCAGAACCATCAGGAGTATAGACACACAGAGGGACCTGGGTGGACAAGTCCACAGACCCTTAAAGGTGGCAGCACAGGTGGAGAAGGTGGTGAAGAAGGCATATGGCATGCTTGCCTTTATTGGACGGGGCATAGAGTATAAAAGTTGGCATATGATGTTGCAGATGTATAGAACGTTGGTTCGGCCGCATTTGGAAT
>NW_027593816.1:0-17500 GCF_964213995.1 Mustelus asterias | reverse complement strand
CATGGGCAATCCCCCTAACCTGCACATCTTTGGACACTAAGGGGCAAGTTAGCATGGCCAATCCCCCTAACCTACACATCTTTGGACACTAAGGGACAATTTAGCATGGCCAATCCACCCTAACCTACACATCTTTGGACACTAAGGGACAATTTAGCACGGCCAATCCACCCTAACCTACACATCTTTGGACACTAAGGGACAATTTAGCACGGCCAATCCACCCTAACCTGCACATCTCTGGACTCAGGACCTCTCAGTTTAACACGGACGGGGTGGGTGGTAGGAGTTACTCACCCACGATGATTCCGCAGGCGCTGACCAGGCCGATTTCCTTCTTGAGGGACACTCCATGATCTGCGTCCTCCTGCCTTCTTGCCTCCTCCTCCTCCGCTGCTGTCGCTCTGGCCTTCCCCGGACTGGCTGCCGGAGGCCGCGCTCCGCAACCGACTGCCCTCAGTCATCCCGGCGTGGTGTCAGCACTCTTTCGGACAGAGAAGCAATAATCAGAGTCCCTCTCTATATATAGAGAGAGATCAGGACCTCTTGTCTAAGCGTGTGTGTGTGTGTGTGTGCGAGAGAGAGAGAGAGAGAGCGAGTGAGTGAAACACACTGAGCTAACAGGGCCAAGAAACTAGAAATTCGGAATGGGTATCAGCTTTTCCTTTTCCGAGGAGGAGAAGGGGGGGGGGGGGGAGGGGAGGTGTTCTGTGGAGAGGGTGGGAGAATTTGTAGACCAGAGGGGGCTTTGAAAACAATCAAAGAGTGGGGAGGGGGATAAAAAATGAGAGAGGATGATAAAAACATCAAACCTCTTGTCAACTCAGCAAAGGGGTCAGATCTGATGTATCCATCCCCGCTTTAGGGGACCTGGTGGAGGGGAGGGGGAATAAGGTTGAGAGAGAAAAAAAAAACTAGACACAGCCCGCACCTCGAGTTAAAAGGAGGGGGAGAGAGAGGGAGAGGGAGCACTGACAGGCCGTTCTGTGGGGCTGGGGAGAGGTTTAAGAATCAAATCAGACAGGGAAACAAAAAAGGCACGGTCTCCCACCCACTCCTCGCTGCGGTTATCAAAGGCATTAACTCATTGGGAGAGTTGGGAGACTAGCAGAGAGAGGGGGGGGGGAACTGTCCAAGGGTTTGGGAGTGTGGGGGGGGGGGGGGATGTGAGGGTGAGAGTGAGAGGGAGGGATGGGGGGAGTCTCTCTCTCTCTGTCTCTGTCTGTCTCTGTCTGTCTGTCTGTCTCTCTGTCTCTCTCTCTCTGTCTCTCTCTCTCTGTCTCTCTCTCTCTGTCTCTCTCTCTCTGTCTCTCTCTCTCTGTCTCTCTCTCTCTGTCTCTCTCTGACACTCTCTCTCTCTCTGTCCGTCTCTCTCTCTCTCTGACACTCTCTCTCTCTCTGTCTGTCTCTCTCTCTGACACTCTCTCTCTCTGTGTGTCCTCCACACACGATTCTCTGCTCCTGCTCTATCTCTTGCGACTTTCTTATTTATATCTGCCCTCTCAGGGAAGGGAGAGAGAAAGCTCCTCCTCCTTACTCTGACGGGTGCGGGTTGTCAAGATTACAGGACCACAGATGGAGGGGGTGCGGGGAGAGAGAAGGGTGACGGTGCCAGGGAGGGTGAGAGTTCTGTCGCCCTTGCCAGTTTAAGGGGGGGGGGGGTGTGGGGAAGAAAGAGTGACTGCCTCAGAAACCCACACTCTGCGTCTGCTAACTCTCTCCCTCCCTCCCTCCCTCTCGCACAGCCTCAGGGCTCCTGGCACTGTATCAGCAACAATCTCACAGTGAAGTCAAGGTCACAGATAGTATTGTGAGGCGAAGTGGTGAGGAGGGGGTGGTGGGGGAAGGAGAGGGGGGGGGGGGGGAAAACAAGCACAACAGGCTGTGAAGGAAAGCTGAGTCAGGTCAGGCAATGCTGCAAAACACCGGGGCTGCCAGAACCGGCAGCAGATCCAAGTGGGGCTGGGAGGCGGCTGGCCAGACAAGGTGGACAGGCTGAGCGACTGCAGGGGGCAGCTGGTGGCAGGCTGGGCTTCTTAAAGGGACAGTTTGGGAATCGGGAGTGTGTGGAGGGACTGTGTTTATTAAAGGGACAGATTGGGAATTGGGAGTGTGTTCAGGGACTGTGTTTATTAAAGGGACAGATTGGGAATCGCAGAGAGTTCAGGGACTGTGTTTATTAAAGGGACAGATTGGGAATCGGGAGTGTGTTCAGGGACTGTGTTTATTAAAGGGACAGCTTGCGAATTGGGAATCGGGGGTGTGTTTAGGGACTGTGTTTATTAAAGGGACAGATTGCGAATTGGGAGTGCATTTAGGGACTGTGTTTATTAAAGGGACAGATTGGGAATCGGGAGTATGTTTCGGGACTGCGTTTATTAAAGGGGCAGATTGCAAATTGGGAGTGCGTTTCAAGACTGTGTTTATTAAAGGGACAATTTGCGAATCGGGGGTGCGTTTAGGGACTATGTTTATTAAAGGGACAGTTTGCGAATTGGGAATCAGGAGTGCTTTTAGGGATTATGTTTATTAAAGGGACAGTTTGCGAATTGCGAATGCGTTTAGGGACTGTGTTTATGAAAGGGACAGTTTGCGAATCGGGGGTGCGTTTAGGGACTGCATTTATTAAAGGGACAGTTTGCGAATCGGGGGTGCGTTTAGGGACTGCGTTTATTAAAGGGACAGTTTGCGAATCGGGGGTGCGTTTATTAAAGGGACAGATTGGGAATCGGGAGTGCGTTTATTAAAGGGACAGTTTGCGAATCGGGGGTGCGTTTAGGGACTGCATTTATTAAAGGGACAGTTTGCGAATCGGGGGTGCGTTTAGGGACTGCGTTTATTAAAGGGACAGTTTGCGAATCGGGGGTGCGTTTATTAAAGGGACAGATTGGGAATCGGGAGTGCGTTTATTAAAGGGACAGTTTGCGAATCAGGGGTGCGTTTAGGGACTGCGTTTATTCAAGGGACAGATTGCGAATCGGGAATCGGGGGTGCGTTTAGGGACTGCGTTTATTAAAGGGACAGATTGCGAATCGGGAATCGGGGGTGCGTTTAGGGACTGCGTTTATTAAAGGGACAGTTTGCAAATCGGGGGTGCGTTTAGGGACTGCGTTTATTCAAGGGACAGATTGCGAATCGGGAATCGGGGGTGCGTTTAGGGACTGCGTTTATTAAAGGGACAGATTGCGAATCGGGAATCGGGGGTGCGTTTAGGGACTGTGTTTATTAAAGGGACAGACTGCGAATTGCAGGGAGTGTTGGGCTTGAACCTTGGTACTCTGTAAATAATTAGTGTTGATTGTGTGGGTGATTAATGTTAATTGTGTGTGAATAAATATTGTGGCACTAATAAGGTGATGACTCGCAATCCTTTGTCCACCGTATGAGGGTTCAAACAGACTGTGCGCCAGGCACAACCATTGCCGATCCTGGTGGGACATTGACAAGAAGTAACTTCGTCCCCGCGATATCGAATCCCATCGATATATTCACACCGAATACTGGTGATTTAGCCTGAGCCCGAATTAAGAGGGCAAGTGCCCCACGTGAGGGCCAGGACTTCAAGTAAATCGAAGAGAGTGGGAAGTCTATATTGAAGGATTATTTAAAACTCAGAGCGAACAGCTGTACATTCCTTATTGGGCAAATAACGACTTTGGGGAAATTAATCATAGAAATCATAGAAACCCGACAGTGCAGAAGGAGGCCATTCGGCCCATCGAGTCTGCACCGACCACAATCCCACCCAGGCCCTACCCCCACATATTTACCCGCTAATCCCTCCAACCTACACATCCCAGGACTCTAAGGGGCAATTTTTAACCTGGCCGATCAACCTAACCCGCACATCTTTTGGACTGTGGGAGGAAACCGGAGCACCCGGAGGAAACCCACGCAGACACGAGGAGAATGTGCAAACTCCTCACAGACAGCGACCCGAGCCGGGAATCGAACCCAGGTCCCTGGAGCTGTGAAGCAGCAGTGCTAACCCACTGTGCTACCGTGTCGCCCCATTGTTGCATGCACTGTCATTAACAAGGAGGATCGGGTAAATTCGACAGGTTTACATTAGAACCCGGAGGGATTTGGGCTGGAACACAGCCCAAAGCCGTACCCACAGTCCAATCAATTCCCCCACCACTTGTCTTTTTTTGCCATTTACATGAATGGTTTGAATGAGAATTTAGGAGGCATGGTTAGTAAGTTTGAGATTGGTGGCATAGTGGACAGTGAAGAAGGTTATCTCCGATTGCAGCGGGATCTTGATCAATTGGGCCAGTGGGCTGACGAATGGCAGATGGAGTTTAATTCAGACAAATGCGAGGCGATGTATTTTGGTCGATCGAACCAGGGCAGGACTTACTCAGTTAGTGGTGGGGCGTTGGGGAGAGTTACAGAACAAAGAGATCTAGGGGTACATGTTCATAGCTCCTTGAAAGTGGAGTCACAAGTGGACAGAGTGGTGAAGAAGGCATTCGGCATGCTTGGTTTCATCGGTCAGAACATTGAATACAGGAGTTGGGACGTCTTGTTGAAGTTGTACAAGACATTGGTAAGGCCACACTTGGAATACTGTGTACAGTTCTGGTCATAAAAAGAATATAAGAACATAGGCACTAGGAGCAGGAGTCGGCCATCTGGCCCCTCGAGCCTGCTCCGCCATTCAATTAAGATCAGGGCTGATCTTTTTGTGGACTCAGCTCCACTTACCCGCCCGCTCACCATAACCCTTGATTCCTTTACTATTCAATAATTTATCTTATCTATCCTTGCCTTAAAAACATTCAATGAGGGAGCCTCAACTGCTTCACTGGGCAGGGAATTCCACAGATTCACAACCCTTTGTGTGAAGAAGTTCCTCCTCAACTCAGTCCTAAATCTGCTTCCCCTGATTTTGAGGCCATGTCCCCTAGTTCTAGTTTCACCCGCCAGTGGAAACAACTTCCCTGCTTCTATCTTACCTTTTCCTTTCATAATCTTATATGTTTCTATAAGATCTCCCCTCATTATTCTGAATTCCAATGAGTATAACCCCAGTCTACTCAGTCTCTCCTCATAAGCCAACCCTCTCAACTCCGGAATCAACCGAGTGAACCTCCTCTGCACCCCCTCGAGAGTCAGTATATCCTTTCTCAAGTAAGGAGACCAAAACTATCATTTCCCAAAGGCAGGGGAGTCTAAAGCGAGAGGGCATAGGTTTAAGGTGAGAGGGGAGAGATACAAAAGTGTCCAGAGGGGCAATGTTTTCACACAGAGGGTGGTGAGTGTCTGGAACAAGCTGCCAGAGGCAGTAGTAGAGGTGGGTACAATTTTATCTTTTAAAAAGCATTTAGATAGTTACATGGGTACGATGGGTATAGAGGGATATGGGCCAAATGCGGGTAATTGGGACTAGCTTAGGGGTTTAAAAAAAAGGGGCGGCATGGACAAGTTGGGCCGAAGGGCCTGTTTCCATGCTGTAAACCTCTTTGACTCTCTGAGTACACGATGGCAGGAAACAGTGCAGCGACAGAGAAACGTACCATATGGGAAGCAAAAAGTAAGAGGGTATATAAAATAGAAAAGGTGGGCCCATTGGGCAGTGCTTTGTGATCAGACGGGACCGGGATCCCACAGACAGAGGTACTGTGATGATTGAAGGAAAGTTCAGGGAAAGCAGGCAGCCCGATGTGAGAATCCGACCTCCCATTGTGAGCTGCTTAGGACAGGAACTGACCAGGAATTAAACACAGTTCGGAGGGAACTGGAGAGATATTGCAGCAGGTACAGGAGGAGGAAGAATCACAGAACCCCGGCAGTAGAGAAAGAGGCCACTCGGCCCATCGAGGTTGCACCAACCACAAACCTACCCAGACTATATCCCCATGAGCCCAGGGTTATTAACCCCTAGTTAGACCCCCTGACACACAGGGACAATGTAGCATGGCCAATCCACCCTAACCTGCACATCTTTGGACACTAAGGGACAATTTAGCACGGCCAATCCACCCTAACCTACACATCTTTGGACACTAAGGGACAATTTAGCATGGCCAATCGACTCAACCTGCACATCTGTGGACACACAGGGACAATTTAGCATGGCCAATCCCCCTGACCTGCAAATCTTTGGACACTAAGGGACAATTTAGCACGGCCAATCGACTCAACCTGCACATCTTTGGACATTCAGGGACAATTTAGCATTGCTAATCCACCTAACCTACACATCTTTGGACACTAAGGGGCAATTTAGCATGGCCAATCCACCTAACCTGCAAATCTTTGGATGCTAAGGGACAATTTAGCATGGCCAATCCCCCTAACCTACACATCTTTGGACACTAAGGGACAATTTAGCATGGCCAATCCACCCTAACCTACACATCTTTGGACACTAAGGGACAAATTAGCATGGCCAATCCACCCTAACCTGCACATCTTTGGACACTAAGGGACAATTTAGCACGGCCAATCCACCCTAACCTACACATCTTTGGACACTAAGGGACAATTTAGCACGGCCAATCCACCCTAACCTGCACATCTTTGGACACTAAGGGACAATTTAGCACGGCCAATCCACCCTAACCTACACATCTTTGGACACTAAGGGACAATTTAGCACGGCCAATCCACCCTAACCTGCACATCTTTGGACACACAGGGACAATTTAGCACGGCCAATCGACTCAACCTGCACATCTTTGGACATTCAGGGACAATTTAGCATTGCTAATCCACCTAACCTGCACATCTTTGGACACTAAGGGGCAATTTAGCATGGCCAATCCACCTAACCTGCAAATCTTTGGATGCTAAGGGACAATTTAGCATGGCCAATCCCCCTAACCTACACATCTTTGGACACTAAGGGACAATTTAGCATGGCCAATCCACCCTAACCTGCACATCTTTGGACACTAAGGGACAATTTAGCATGGCCAATCCCCCTAACCTGCACATCCTTGGACACTAAGGGACAATTTAGCACGGCCAATCCACCTAACCTGCACATCTTTGGACACTAAGGGGCAATTTAGCATGGCCAATCCACCTAACCTGCACATCTTTGGACACTAAGGGGCAATTTAGCATGGCCAATCCACCTAACCTGCACATCTTTGGACACTAAGGGACAATTTAGCATGGCCAATCCACCTAACCTGCACATCTTTGGATGCTAAGGGGCAATTTAGCATGGCCAATCCACCTAACCTGCACATCTTTGGACACTAAGGGACAATTTAGCATGGCCAATCCACCTAACCTACACATCTTTGGACACTAAGGGACAATTTAGCATGGCCAATCCCCTGAACCTACACATCTTTGGACACTAAGGGACAATTTAGCATGGCCAATGCACCCCGGCAAGGAGTTCCAGGCACCCACCACTCTCTGTGTAAAAAATCTGCCTCGTACATCTCCTTTAAACCTTGCCCCTCGCACCTTAAACCTGTGTCCCCTCGTAATTGACTCTTCCACCCTGGGGAAAAAGCTTCTGACTATCCACTCTGTCCATGCCTCTCATAATCTTGTAGACTTCTATCAGGAAGGAGTGGGAGGCAGTGTTGAGACAGGTGGCATAAGAACATAACATGAACAAGCGATCCACCGATACAGCCCTAAAGAAACCAGGTCATGGAGATTAACGATCAATTATCGGGAATATTAAGACCATAAGACATAGGAGCAGAATTAGGCCACTCGGCCCATCGAGTCTGCTCCGCCATTCAATCACGGCTGATATTTTTCTCATCCCCATTCTCCTGCCTTTTCCCCATAACCCCTGATCCCCTTATTGATCAAGAACCTATCTATCTCTGTCTTAAAGACACTCAATGACCCGGCCTCCACAGCCTTCTGCGGCAAAGAGTTCCACACATTCCCCACTCTCTGGCTGGAGAAATTCCTCCTCATCTCTGTTTTAAAGGATCGTCCCTTCAGCCTGAGGTTGTGCCCCCTCTGGTTCTAGTTTTTCCTACTAGTGGAAACATCCTCTCCACGTCCACTCTATCCAGGCCTCGCAGTATCCTGTAAGTTTCAATAAGATCCCCCCCTCATCCTCCTAAACTCCAACCAGTACAGACCCAGAGTCCTCAACCTCATTAAACAAGGTTATCCTACTTATCAGGATAAAGATACAAAAGTCTGAGGTCACGTACCGACCGACTCAAGAACAGCTTCTTCCCTGCTGCTGTCAGACTTTTGAATGGACCTACCTCGCATTAAGTTGATCTTTCTCTACACCCTAGCTGTGACTGTAACACTACATTCTGCACTCTCTCCATTCCTTCTGTATGAACGGTATGCTTTGTCTGTAGAGTGCGCAAGAAACAATACTTTTCACTGTAGGGCGTTAGGGCGGCACAGTGATTAGTACTGCTGCCTCAAAGCGCCAGGGACCCGGGTTCGATTCCCGGCTCGGGTCACTGTCTGTGTGGAGTTTGCACATTCTCCCCGTGTCTGCGTGGGTTTCCTCCGGGTGCTCCGGTTTCCTCCCACAGTCTGAATGATGTGCAGGTTCGGGTGGATTGGCCGTGCTAAATTGTCCCTTAGTGTCCAAAGATGTGCAGGTTAGGTGGATTGGCCATGCTAAATTGTCCCTTAGTGTCCAAAGTCCAACGTGTCCAATGCCGACACTATAGTTAAGAAAGCCCCACCAATGCCTCTACTTTCTCAGAAGACGAAGGAAATTTGGAATGTCAGCTACGACTCTCACCAACTTTTACAGATGCCCCAGAGAAAGCATTCTTTCTGGTTGTATCACAGCTTGGTCTGGGGCTCCTGCTCTGCCCACGACCGCAAGGAACTACAAAAGGTTGTGAATGTAGCCCAATCCATCACGTAAACCAGCCTCCCATCCATTGACTCTGTCTACACTTCCCGCTGCCTCGGGGAAAAGCAGCCGGCATGATTAAGGACTCCACACACCCCGGACATTCTCTCTTCCACCTTCTTCCGTCGGGAAAAAGATACAAAAGTCTGAGGACACGTACCGACCGACTCAAGAACAGCTTCTTCCCTGCTGCTGTCAGACTTTTGAATGGACCTACCTCGCATTAAGTTGATCTTTCTCCACACCCTAGCTATGACTGTAACACTACATTCTGCACTCTCTCCTTTCCTTCTCTATGAACGGTATGCTTTGCATAGCGCACAAGAAACAATACTTTTCACTCCAGGGCGGCAAGGTGGTTAGCACTGCTGCCTCACAGCGCCAGGGACCCGGGTTCAATTCCAGCCTCGGGTCACTGTCTGTGTGGAGCTTGTACATTCACCCAGTGTCTGCGTGGGTATCCTCCGCTTTCCTCCCACACTCCACAGATGTGCAGGTTAGGGTGGATTGGCCGTGCTAAATTGTCCCTTAGTGTCCAAAGATGTGCAGGTTAGGGTGGATTGGCCGTGCTAAATTGTCCCTTAGTGTCCAAAGATGTGCAGGTTAGGGTGGATTGGCCGTGCTAAATTGTCCCTTAGTGTCCAAAGATGTGTAGGTTAGGGTGGATTGGCCGTGCTAAATTGTCCCTTAGTGTCCAAAGATGTGCAGGTTAGGGTGGATTGGCCGTGCTAAATTGTCCCTTAGTGTCCAAAGATGTAGAGGTTAGGGTGGATTGGCCATGCTAAATTGTCCCTTAGTGTCCAAAGATGTGTAGGTTAGGGTGGATTGGCCGTGCTAAATTGTCCCTTAGTGTCCAAAGATGTGTAGGTTAGGGTGGATTGGCCGTGCTAAATTGTCCCTTAGTGTCCAAAGATGTGCAGGTTAGGGTGGATTGGCCATGCTAAATTGTCCCTTAGTGTCCAAAGATGTGCAGGTTAGGGTGGATTGGCCGTGCTAAATTGTCCCTTAGTGTCCAAAGATGTGCAGGTTAGGGTGGATTGGCCATGCTAAATTGTCCCTTAGTGTCCAAAGATGTGTAGGTTAGGGTGGATTGGCCGTGCTAAATTGTCCCTTAGTGTCCAAAGATGTGCAGGTTTGGGTGGATTGGCCGTGCTAAATTGTCCCTTAGTGTCCAAAGATGTACAGGTTAGGGTGGATTGGCCGTGCGAAATTGTCCCTTAGTGTCCAAAGATGTGTAGGTTAGGGTGGATTGGCCATGCTAAATTGTCCCTTAGTGTCCAAAGATGTGCAGGTTAGGGTGCATTGGCCATGCTAAATTGTCCCTTAGTGTCCAAAGATGTGTAGGTTAGGGTGGATTGGCCGTGCTAAATTGTCCCTTAGTGTCCAAAGATGTGCAGGTTAGGGTGCATTGGCCATGCTAAATTGTCCCTTAGTGTCCAAAGATGTGTAGGTTAGGGTGGATTGGCCATGCTAAATTGTCCCTTAGTGTCCAAAGATGTGCAGGTTAGGGTGGATTGGCCATGCTAAATTGTCCCTTAGTGTCCAAAGATGTGTAGGTTAGGGTGGATTGGCCATGCTAAATTGTCCCTTAGTGTCCAAAGATGTGCAGGTTAGGGTGGATTGGCCATGCTAAATTGTCCCTTAGTGTCCAAAGATGTGCAGGTTAGGGTGGATTGGCCGTGCGAAATTGTCCCTTAGTGTCCAAAGATGTGCAGGTTAGGGTGGATTGGCCGAATGTCAGTGGGATTAGCAGGGTTCCAGGGATTGAACCTGGTGGGATTGTGGTCGGTACAGACTCAATGGGCCGAATGGCCTCCTTCTGCAGGGCAGGGACTCTGCGATTCTGGGAATGCAGGAGTAAAGAGTGGTGGGGGTGACCTCTAGTGGGCGAAACCAGCCTCTGCAGGCTTTCCTCCGAGTCGCGGGGGGGGGGGGGGGGGAGGGTGTAGAGGGTAGGGTGGAGTTCGGGACTTCCCCTCCGGGGCCAGAGGTAGACACTTGCAAGCAGCACTGCCCTTTCCCATCCCATTAGAACCGCTACAGCGCAGAGAGGCCATTCGGCCCATTGGGTCTGCACCCACTCTCTGAAAGAGCATCCCACCCAGTCCCACCACCTCGCCCTAGTCCCGTAAACCTAAGATTTACACTGGTCAATCCACCCTAACCTGCACATCTTTGGACACTAAGGGACAATTTAGCATGGCCAATCCACCCTAACCTACACATCTTTGGACACTAAGGGACAATTTAGCATGGCCAATCCACCCTAACCTACACATCTTTGGACACTAAGGGACAATTTAGCACGGCCAATCCACCCTAACCTGCACATCTTTGGACACTAAGGGACAATTTAGCATGGCCAATCCACCCTAACCTACACATCTTTGGACACTAAGGGACAATTTAGCATGGCCAATCCACCCTAACCTACACATCTTTGGACACTAAGGGACAATTTAGCATGGCCAATCCACCCTAACCTGCACATCTTTGGACACTAAGGGACAATTTAGCATGGCCAATCCACCCTAACCTACACATCTTTGGACACTAAGGGACAATTTAGCACGGCCAATCCACCCTAACCTACACATCTTTGGACACTAAGGGACAATTTAGCATGGCCAATCCACCCTAACCTGCACATCTTTGGACACTAAGGGACAATTTAGCATGGCCAATCCACCTAACCCGCACATCTTTGGACACTAAGGGACAATTTAGCATGGCCAATCCACCTAACCCGCACATCTTTGGACACTAAGGGACAATTTAGCATGGCCAATCCACCCTAACCTGCACATCTTTGGACACTAAGGGGCAATTTAGCATGGCAAGTCCAACTAACTCATACAGGTATAGGGCATAGATAGAATGAACAGTCGGAAGCTTTTTCCCAGGTCGGAGGTGACGAACACAAGGGGTCATGGGTTCAAGGTGAGGGGGGCAAGGTTCAACACACATGTCAGGGGGACGTATTTTACACAGAGGGTGGTGGGGGCCTGGAATGCACTGTCAAGCAAGGTGATTGAGGTGGACATGCTGGGATCGTTTACAACTTATCTAGATTGCCACATGAACAAACTGGGAATAGAGGGATACAAAAGAATGGTCCAGTTGGGCACATGAGCGGCGCGGGCTTGGTAGGGCCGAAGGGCCTGTTCCTGTGTTGTGCTGTTCTTTGTTCTTTGTACATCTTTGGACATTAAGGGACAATTTAGCACGGCCAATCCACCCTAACCTGCACATCTTTGGACACTAAGGGACAATTTAGCACAGCCAATCCACCCTAACCTGCACATCTTTGGACATTCAGGGACAATTCAGCACGGCCAATCCACCTAACCTGCACATCTTTGGACACTAAGGGACAATTTAGCACGGCCAATCCACCCTAACCTGCACATCTTTGGACACTAAAGGACAATTTAGCACGGTCAATCCACCCTAACCTGCACATCTTTGGACACGAAGGGACAATTTAGCACGGCCAATCCACCCTAACCTGCACATCTTTGGACACTAAGGGACAATTTAGCACGGCCAATCCACCCTAACCTGCACATCTTTGGACACTAAGGGACAATTTAGCATGGCCAATCCACCCTAACCTGCACATCTTTGGACACTAAGGGACAATTTAGCATGGCCAATCCACCCTAACCTGCACATCTTTGGACACTAAGGGACAATTTAGCATGGCCAATCCACCTAACCTGCACATCTTTGGACACTAAGGGACAATTTAGCATGGCCAATCCACCTAACCTGTACATCTTTGGACACTAAGGGACAATTTAGCATGGCCAATCCACCCTAACCTGTACATCTTTGGACACTAAGGGACAATTTAGCATGGCCAATCAACCCTAACCTGCACATCTTTCGGACTGTGGGAGGAAAACCACGCAGACACGGGGAGAACGTGCAGACTCTGCACAGACAGTGATCCCAGCCGGGAATTGAACCTGGGTCCCTGGCTGTGTGAGGCAGCAGTGCTAACCCACTGTGCCACCATTTTTATTTTGTTTGTTTAATCACTCTATCATAGGAGCATGACAGAAGGGCCTGTCTCGTCTCTCCCACTGCCCTGCAAATGTCTCCTTTTTAGTCTGACTTGACACATCTTTAGCCCATCAACTCTGTGAGTGATCATTGAATCCGGCAGTGCAGAATCTTCGCTCCTTGATTTGATTTGATTTGTTATTGTCACATGTATTAACATACAGTGAAAAGTATTGTTTCTTGCGCGCTATACAGACAAAGCATACCGTTCATAGAGAAGGAAAGGAGAGGGTGCAGAATGTAGTGTTACAGTCACAGCTAGGGTGTAGAGAAAGATCAACTCAATGCGAGCTAGGTCCATTCAAAAGTCTGACAGCAGCAGGGAAGAAGCTGTTCTTGAGTCGGTCGGTACGTGACCTCAGACTTTTGTATCTTTTTCCCGAGGGAAGAAGGTGGAAGAGAGAATGTCCGGGGTGCGTGGGGGGGTCCTTAATTATGCTGGCTGCTTTGCCGAGGCAGCGGGAAGTGTAGACAGAGTCAATGGATGGGAGGCTGGTTTGCGTGATGGATTGGGCTACATTCACGACCTTTTGTAGTTTCTTGCGGTCTTGGGCAGAGCAGGAGCCCCAGACCAAGCTGTGATACAACCAGAAATAATGCTTTCTATGGTGCATCTGTAAAAGTTGGTGAGAGTCGTAGCTGACATGCCAAATTTCCTTAGTCTCCTGAGAAAGTAGAGGCGTTGGTGGGGCTTTCTTAACTATAGTGTCGGCATGGGGGGGACCAGGACAGGTTGTTGGTGATCTGGACACCTAAAAACTTGAAGCTCTCGAACCCTTTCTACTTCGTCCCCGTTGATGTTGACAGGAGCATGTTCTCCTTTACGCTTCCTGAAGTCGATGACAATCTCCTTTGTTTTGTTGACATTGAGGGAGAGATTATTGTTGCTGCACCAGTTCACCAGATTCTCTATCTCATTCCTGTACTCTGTCTCGTCAGTGTTTGAGATCCGACCCACTACGGTTGGAACTCGAGCGCACAGCATATCACCCGCCCCCCCCTCGCCGCCCCCACCCGCCAATGATGTTAATCACTGCACCCACAGCAGCACGGTGGCACAATGGTTACCACTGCTGCCTCAAAGCGCCAGGTTCGACTCCCGGCTTGGGTCACCGTCTGTGCAGAGTCTGCACGTTCTCCCCCGTGCAAAGCCGTGTCCAAAGATGTGCAGGTTAGGGTGGATTGGCCGTGCTAAATTGTCCCTTAGTGTCCAAAGATGTGTAGGTTAGGGTGGACTGACCATGCTAAATTGTCCCTTAGTGTCCAAAGATGTGCAGGTTAGGGTGGATTGGCCGTGCTAAATTGTCCCTTAGTGTCCAAAGATCTGTAGGTTAGGTGGATTGGCCGTGCTAAATTGTCCCTTAGTGTCCAAAGATGTGCAGGTTAGGGTGGATTAGCCATGCTAAATTGCTCCTTAGTGTCCAAAGATGTGCAGGTTAGGGTGGATTGGCCATGCTAAATTGTCCCTTAGAGACCAAAGATGTGTAGGTTAGGGTGGATTGGCCATGCTAAATTGCCCCTTCGTGTCCAAAGATGTGCAGGTTAGGGTGGATTGGCCATGCTAAATTGTCCCTTAGAGACCAAAGATGTGTAGGTTAGGGTGGATTGGCCGTGCTAAATTGCCCCTTAGTGTCCAAAGATGTGCAGGTTAGGGTGGATTGGCCATGCTAAATTGCCCCTTAGTGTCCATAGATGTGCAGGTTAGGGTGGATTGGCCATGCTAAATTGTCCCTTAGTGTCCAAAGATGTGTAGGTTAGGGTGGATTGGCCGTGCTAAATTGTCCCTTAGTCTCCAAAGATGTGCAGGTTAGGGTGGATTGGCCATGCTAAATTGTCCCTTAGTGTCCAAAGATGCGCAGGTTAGGGTGGATTGGCCATGCTAAATTGTCCCTTAGTGTCCAAAGATGTGCAGGTTAGGGTGGATTGGCCATGCTAAATTGTCCCTTAGTGTCCAAAGATGTGCAGGTTAGGGTGGATTGGCCGTGCTAAATTGTCCCTTAGTGTCCAAAGATGTGCAGGTTAGGGTGGATTGGCCGTGCTGAATTGTCCCTTAGTGTCCAAAGATCTGTAGGTTAGGTGGATTGGCCATGCTAAATTGTCCCTTAGTGTCCAAAGATGTGCAGGTTAGGGTGGATTAGCCATGCTAAATTGCCCCTTAGTGTCCAAAGATGTGCAGGTTAGGGTGGATTGGCCATGCTAAATTGTCCCTTAGAGACCAAAGATGTGTAGGTTAGGGTGGATTGGCCATGCTAAATTGCCCCTTCGTGTCCAAAGATGTGTAGGTTAGGTGGATTGGCCGTGCTAAATTGCCCCTTAGTGTCCAAAGATGTGCAGGTTAGGGTGGATTGGCCATGCTAAATTGTCCCTTAGTGTCCAAAGATGTGAAGGTTAGGGTGGATTAGCCATGCTAAATTGCCCCTTAGTGTTCAAAGATGTGTAGGTTAGGGTGGATTGGCCGTGCTAAATTGTCCCTTAGTGTCCAAAGATGTGCAGGTTAGGGTGGATTGGCCATGCTAAATTGCCCCTTAGTGTCCAAAGATAGAACATAGAACATAGAACAGTACAGCACAGAACAGGCCCTTCGGCCCACGATGTTGTGCCGACCTTCATCTGAAACCAAGATCAAGCTATCCCACTCCCTACCATCCTGGTGTGCTCCATGTGCCTATCCAATAACCGCTTAAATGTTCCTAAAGTGTCTGACTCCACTATCACTGCAGGCAGTCCATTCCACACCCCAACCACTCTCTGCGTGAAGAACCAACTCTGATATCCTTCCTATATCTCCCACCATGAACCCTATAGTTATGCCCCCTCGAAATAGCTCCATCCACCCGAGGAAATAGTCTTTGAACGTTCACTCGATCTATCCCCTTCATCATTTTATAAACCTCTATTAAGTCTCCCCTCAATCTCCTCCGCTCCAGAGAGAACAGCCCTAGCTCCCTCAACCTTTCCTCATAAGACCGACACTCCAAACCAGGCAGCATCCTGGTAAATCTCCTCTGCACTCTTTCCAGCGCTTCCACATCCTTCTTATAGTGAGGTGACCAGAACTGCACGCAATATTCCAAATGCGGTCTCACCAAGGTCCTGTACAGTTGCAGCATAACCCCACGGCTCTTAGACTCCAACCCCCTGTTAATAAAAGCTAACACACTATATGCCTTCTTCACAGCTCTATCCACTTGAGTGGCAACCTTTAGAGATCTGTGGATATGGACCCCAAGATCTCTCTGTTCCTCCACAGTCTTCAGAACCCTACCTTTGACCCTGTAATCCACATTTAAATTAGTCCTACCAAAATGATGTGCAGGTTAGGGTGGATTAGCCATGCTAAATTGTCCCTTAGTGTCCAAAGATGTGCAGGTTAGGGTGGATTGGCCGTGCTAAATTGCCCCTTAGTGTCCAAGGATGTGCAGGTTAGGGTGGATTGGCCATGCTAAATTGCCCCTTATTGTCCAAAGATGTGCAGGTTAGGGTGGATTGGCCATGCTAAATTGCCCCTTATTGTCCAAAGATGTGCAGGTTAGGGTGGATTAGCCATGCTAAATTGTCCCTTATTGTCCAAAGATGTGCAGGTTAGGGGGATTGGCCATGCTAAATTGCCCCTTTGTGTCCAAAGATGTGTAGGTTCGGGTGGATTGGCCGTGCTAAATTGCCCCTTAGTGTCCAAAGATGTGCAGGTTAGGTGGATTGGCCATGCTAAATTGTCCCTTAGTGTCCAAAGATGTGCAGGTTAGGTGGATTGGCCATGCTAAATTGTGCCCGAGTGTCCCAAGATGATGTGGAGATGCCGGCGTTGGACTGGGGTAAACACAGTAAGAAGTTTAACAACACCAGGTTAAAGTCCAACAGGTTTATTTGGTAGCAAAAGCCACACAAGCTTTCGGAGCTCCAAGCCCCTTCTTCAGGTGAGTGGGAATTCTGTTCACAAACAGAGCTTATAAAGACACAGACTCAATTTACATGAATAATGGTTGGAATGCGAATACTTACTGCTAATCAAGTCTTTAAGATACAAACAACGTGAGTGGAGAGAGCATCAAGACAGGGTAAAAAGATGTGTATTGTCTCCAGACAAGACAGCCAGTGAAACTCTGCAGGTCCAGGCAACTGTGGGAGTTACAAATAGTGTGACATGAACCCAATATTCCGGTTGAGGCCGTCCTCGTGTGTGCGGAACTTGGCTATCAGTTTCTGCTCAGCGACTCTGCGCCGTCGTGTGTCGCGAAGGCCGCCTTGGAGAACGCTTACCCGAATATCAGAGGCCGAATGCCCGTGACCGCTGAAGTGTTCCCCAACAGGAAGAGAACAGTCTTGCCTGGTGATTGTCGAGCGGTGTTCATTCATCTGTTGTCGCAGCGTCTGCATAGTTTCCCCAATGTACCATGCCTCGGGACATCCTTTCCTGCAGCGTATCAGGTAGACAACGTTGGCCGAGTTGCAAGAGTATGTACTGTGTACCTGGTAGATGGTGTTCTCACGTGAGATGATGGCATCCGTGTCGATGATCCGGCACGTCTTGCAGAGGTTGCTGTGGCAGGGTTGTGTGGTGTGGTCACTGTTCTCCTGGAGGCTGGGTAGTTTGCTGCGGACAATGGTCTGGTT
>NW_027593815.1:0-25000 GCF_964213995.1 Mustelus asterias | reverse complement strand
GACATGCCCAGCGGCAGGCAGGAGTCGGGAATGGTGGGGGCGCCCACCTTGAAGATTCGCACGTCGGAGAAGCGCACGTCGAAGGCGTGGGGGTAGAAGCTGCCCCGGAACCCGTAGAAATACTCGCGGATCTTCTCGTCCCGGCTCTCGCGGCGGAAATCCTTGGAGCGCTCGACCGCCCCGCCCGACTTGGGCAGCAGCGCAGTCTTGACAAAGTGGGGCAGGTCGCGCTTCAGCTCGTTGTAGAGGCGCTCCTGGTCCAGCACGATGGCAGCATCCACTTCAAAGGCCGAGGCTGCGTGAACCAGGGCCTGGTAACCCGAGCCCTTCACCCAGCCGCACGTGTTAATGACACAGCCGCTGGTGGCCGCACGCCGGTTCACCTCACACCGCTGGTTAAAGACTTCCGCCAGCCGCGACGTGATCTGAGGGAGGACGGGGGGGGGGGGGAAGGGCGAGAGAGAGAGCAGAGGGTGAGGGGGTTAGAGCGTCCAGGGAGACCGAGGGGGGAGAGGGACGGAGAGCGAGGGACACGCACGCACACTCCATATTCTGTTAGGCCCCGAGCCTCAACTCCCAGCCAGGCCCGAGCCTCAACTCAATATATAAATGATTTGAAGGAAAATGTAACTGGATTGATTAGTAAGTTTGCTGACGACACAAAGGTTAGTGGATGAGGTGGAGGGCTGTTGTAGGCTGCAAAGAGACATAGATAGGATGCAAAGCTGGGCTGAAAAATGGCAAATGGAGTTTAACCCTGATAAATGCGAGGTGATTCATTTTGGTAGGACTAATTTAAATGTGGATTACAGGGTCAAAGGTAGGGTTCTGAAGACTGTGGAGGAACAGAGAGATCTTGGGGTCCATATCCACAGATCTCTAAAGGTTGCCAGTCAAGTGGATAGAGCTGTGAAGAAGGCCTATAGTGTGTTAGCTTTTATTAACAGGGGGTTGGAGTTTAAGAGCCGTGGGGTTATGCTGCAACTGTACAGGACCTTGGTGAGACCACATTTGGAATATTGTGTGCAGTTCTGGTCACCTCACTATAGGAAGGATGTGGAAGCGCTGGAAGGAGTGCAGAGGAGATTTACCAGGATGCTGCCTGGTTTGGAGGGTAGGTCTTATGAGGAAAGAACAAACAAAGAACAAAGAACAAAGAACAATACAGCACAGGAACAGGCCCTTCGGCCCTCCAAGCCCGCGCCGCTCCCCGGTCCAGGATTGAATCCCGAATCCAGGATCCCCGCCCAATTTTCCAGCCTATCTACATACCAATATCCTATCCACCGAGCTGTCCCTCACAGCTACGATGCTTTGTTCATTACAACCTATTAACTTACCCCCACCCCCCCATTCCAGACCATGTGATCTCCAGGGAGAGGCGAAAACCCAGAGTGAAAAACCCCAGGGCCAATATGGGGAAAAAAAATCTGGGAAATTCCTCTCCGACCCTCTGAGGCGATCGAAACGAGTCCAGGAGATCACAATGGCCCCGATCGGAAAATGCTTCCCAACCCTAGTCATTTCCACTTCCACGAACACCATATGAATTCCCTGCCCCCGAGACAGGTTCCCAACTATCCGCAGTCTCACTCTGTACTGGCACCAGCAAGATGATCGTAGAATGAAGCCTTGAAACGAGAAACCAGGAACAATTAGCCCGCGCCGCTCCCTGGTCCAAACTAGACCACTCTTTTGTATCCCTCCATTCCCACTCCGTTCATATAGCTGTCTAGATAAGTCTTAAACGTTCCCAGTGTGTCCGCCTCCACCACCTTGCCCGGCAACAAAGGTTGAGGGAGCTAGGGCTGTTCTCTCTGGAGCGGAGGAGGCTGAGGGGAGACTTAATAGAGGTTTATAAAATGATGAAGGGGATAGATAGAGTGAATGTTCAAAGACTATTTCCTCGGGTGGATGGAGCTATTACAAGGGGGCATAACTATAGGGTTCGTGGTGGGAGATATAGGAAGGATATCAGAGGTAGGTTCTTTACGCAGAGAGTGGTTGGGGTGTGGAATGGACTGCCTGCAGTGATAGTGGAGTCAGACACTTTCGGAACATTTAAGCGGTTATTGGATAGGCACATGGAGCACACCAGGATGATAGGGAGTGGGATAGCTTGATCTTGGTTTCAGATAAAGCTCGGCACAACATCGTGGGCCGAAGGGCCTGTTCTGTGCTGTACTGTTCTATGTTCTATGGCTGGTGGATTTGCGGATAGCGATGAGGACCATCAGAGAACACAGCAGGATATAGATCAGTTGGAGACTTGGGGAGAGAGATGGCAGATGGAGTTTAATCCAGACAAATGTGAGGTAATGCATTTTGGAGGGTCTAATACAGATAGGAAATGTACAGTAAATGGCAGAACCCTTAAGAGTATTGATAGGCAAAGGGATCTGGGTGTACAGGTACACAGGTCACTGAAAGTGGCAACGCAGGTGGAGAAGGTAGTCAAGAAGGCATACGGCATGCTTGCCTTCATCGGCCGGGGTATTGAGTTTAAAAATTGGCAAGTCATGCTGCAGCTTTATAGAACCTTAGTTCGGCCGCACTTGGAATATAGTGTTCAATTCTGGTCGCCACACTACCAGAAGGATGTGGAGGCTTTGGAGAGGGTACAGAAAAGATTTACCAGGATGTTGCCTGGTATGGAGGGCATTAGCTATGAGGAGAGGTTGGAGAAACTTGGTTTGTTCTCACTGGAACGACGGAGGTTGAGGGGAGACCTGATAGAAGTCTACAAGATTGTGAGAGGCATGGACAGAGTGGATAGTCAGAAGCTTTTTCCCAGGGTGGAAGAGTCAATTACTCGGGGGCACAGGTTTAAGGTGCGAGGGGCAAGGTTTAAAGGAGATGTACGAGGCAGATTCTTTACACAGAGGGTGGTGGGTGCCTGGAACTCGTTGCCGGGGGAGGGAGTGGAAGCGCATATGGTCGTGGGTTTTTAAGGGGCGTCTTGACAAGTCCATGAATAGGATGGGAATAGAGGGATATGGTCCCCGGAAGGGTAGGGGGTTTTAGTTCAGTCCGGACAGCATGGTCGGTGCAGGCTTGGAGGGCCGAAGGGCCTGTTCCTGTGCTGTAATTTTCTTTGTTCTTTGTTCCCGGCGAGTCCCCAAGTCTCAACTCCCAGCCAGGCCTCCTCCTGTTCCTGTGTAACAGGCTGGAGAAGGGGCTGAATGGGGCCTCCTCCTGTTCCTGTGTAACAGGCTGGAGAAGGGGCTGAATGGGGTTTCATCCTGTTCCTGTGTCACAGGCTGGAGAAGGGGCTGAATGGGGTTTCATCCTGTTCCTGTGTCACAGGCTGGAGAAGGGGCTGAATGGCCTCCTCCTGTTCCTGTGTAACAGGCTGGAGAAGAGGCTGAATGGGGCCTCCTCCTGTTCCTGTGTAACAGGCTGGAGAAGGGGCTGAATGGGGCCTCCTGTTCCTGAGTAACAGGCTGGAAAAGGGGCTGAATGGGGCCTCCTCCTGTTCCTGTGTAACGGGCTGGAGAAGGGGCTGAATGGGGCCTCCTCCTGTTCCCGTGTAACAGGCTGGAGAAGGGACTGGAGAAGGGGCTGAATGGCCTCCTCCTGTTCCTGTGTAACAGGCTGGAGAAGAGGCTGAATGGGGCCTCCTCCTGTTCCTGTGTAACAGGCTGGAGAAGGGGCTGAATGGGGCCTCCTGTTCCTGAGTAACAGGCTGGAAAAGGGGCTGAATGGGGCCTCCTCCTGTTCCTGTGTAACGGGTTGGAGAAGGGGCTGAATGGGGCCTCCTCCTGTTCCCGTGTAACAGGCTGGAGAAGGGACTGGAGAAGGGGCTGAATGGGGCCTCCTCCTGTTCCTGTGCAACAGGCTGGAGAGGGGCTGAATGGTCTCCTCCTGTTCCTGTGTAACAGGCTTGAGAAGGGGCTGAATGGCCTACTCCTGTTCCTGTGTAACAGGCTGGAGAAGGGGCTGAATGGGGTTTCATCCTGTTCCTGTGTCACAGGCTGGAGAAGGGGCTGAATGGGGTTTCATCCTGTTCCTGTGTCACAGGCTGGAGAAGGGGCTGAATGGGGCCTCCTCCTGTTCCTGTGTAACAGGCTGGAGAAGGGGCTGAATGGCCTCCTCCTGTTCCTGTGTAACAGGCTGGAGAAGAGGCTGAATGGGGCCTCCTCCTGTTCCTGTGTAACAGGCTGGAGAAGAGGCTGAATGGGGCCTCCTCCTGTTCCTGTGTAATGGGCTGGAGAAGGGGCTGAATGGGGCCTCCTCCTGTTCCCGTGTAACAGGCTGGAGAAGGGACTGGAGAAGAGGCTGAATGGCCTCCTCCTGTTCCTGTGTAACAGGCTGGAGAAGAGGCTGAATGGGGCCTCCTCCTGTTCCTGTGTAACAGGCTGGAGAAGGGGCTGAATGGGGCCTCCTGTTCCTGAGTAACAGGCTGGAAAAGGGGCTGAATGGGGCCTCCTCCTGTTCCTGTGTAACGGGTTGGAGAAGGGGCTGAATGGGGCCTCCTCCTGTTCCTGTGTAACAGGCTGGAGAAGGGACTGGAGAAGGGGCTGAATGGGGCCTCCTCCTGTTCCTGTGCAACAGGCTGGAGAGGGGCTGAATGGTCTCCTCCTGTTCCTGTGTAACAGGCTTGAGAAGGGGCTGAATGGCCTACTCCTGTTCCTGTGTAACAGGCTGGAGAAGGGGCTGAATGGGGTTTCATCCTGTTCCTGTGTAACAGGCTGGAGAAGGGGCTGAATGGGGTTTCATCCTGTTCCTGTGTCACAGGCTGGAGAAGGGGCTGAATGGGGCCTCCTCCTGTTCCTGTGTAACAGGCTGGAGAAGGGGCTGAATGGCCTCCTCCTGTTCCTGTGTAACAGGCTGGAGAAGAGGCTGAATGGGGCCTCCTCCTGTTCCTGTGTAACAGGCTGGAGAAGGGGCTGAATGGGGCCTCCTGTTCCTGAGTAACAGGCTGGAAAAGGGGCTGAATGGGGCCTCCTCCTGTTCCTGCGTAACGGGCTGGAGAAGGGGCTGAATGGGGCCTCCTCCTGTTCCCGTGTAACAGGCTGGAGAAGGGACTGGAGAAGGGGCTGAATGGCCTCCTCCTGTTCCTGTGTAACAGGCTGGAGAAGAGGCTGAATGGGGCCTCCTCCTGTTCCTGTGTAACAGGTTGGAGAAGGGGCTGAATGGGGCCTCCTGTTCCTGAGTAACAGGCTGGAAAAGGGGCTGAATGGGGCCTCCTCCTGTTCCTGTGTAACGGGCTGGAGAAGGGGCTGAATGGGGCCTCCTCCTGTTCCCGTGTAACAGGCTGGAGAAGGGACTGGAGAAGGGGCTGAATGGGGCCTCCTCCTGTTCCTGTGTAACAGGCTGGAGAAGGGGCTGAATGGCCTCCTCCTGTTCCTGTGTAACAGGCTTGAGAAGGGGCTGAATGGCCTCCTCCTGTTCCTGTGTAACAGGCTGGAGAAGGGGCTGAATGGCCTCCTCCTGTTCCTGTGTAACAGGCTGGAGAAGGGGCTGAATGGCCTCCTCCTGTTCCTGTGTAACAGGCTGGAGAAGGGGCTGATTGGGGCCTCCTCCTGTTCCTGTGTAACAGGCTGGAGAAGGGGCTGAATGGGGCCTCCTCCTGTTCCTGTGTAACCGGCTGGAGAAGGGGCTGAAAGGGGCCTCCTCCTGTTCCTGTGTAACAGGCTGGAGAAGGGGCTGAATGGGGCCTCGATCGGTAAGGGATGCGAGTTCTCCCTGCCCCAGTGCGCAGGGTGAAATGTTTGACAGGACTGTGTGATCGCTGGAACTGGCGGCATTCCAAGGTGATAAAGATTAGATATCACCTTAGCAATGTGCCGTGTGAGCAGAGGATTTGGGATGACAGTTATCTCGGACCTTACTCCCGGCCCAACGTCCTTTGGATCACACACTGGCACGAAATGGAGGGGGTGAGAAACGGGAAGGTGAGAAACGGAGAGGGTGACCCTGAGGTCCGTGGCTTCTCCCCCCTGGAAACCGTTGGCACTCGGAGGCAGCAGAGGCAATGCCTGGCTCCCTCAACAATATCCTTCCAGCTCCTAAATACTCCCCCAGTGCCCCTCGACTCCCCCATCTACCCAAATGGGACCTCTTATCAGAGAGTGTGACCCCGCCCGCCCCAAACTTTATCAACGCCGTGAAGGCTAAAGTCATTCGCTGCCCCGTTCATGCCCATTACCCAATGGAAACGGAGTCTTCATTCAGTCAGGCGAGACCCCCACCACAATCAGACCTCCACCCACCCTCAACCCCCCCCCCAACCCCCGACAACCTACCCTCAAACCCCACACTCCCAGCACAACACCCACCCCCAATCAGAATCCAAACACCCACCTCCACACACCCCTTCCCCCAACCTCCACACACCCCTTCCCCCAACCTCCACACACCCCTTCCCCCAACCTCCACACACCCCTTCCCCCAACATCCACACACCCCTTCCCCCAACATCCACACACCCCTTCCCCCAACCTCCACACACCCCTTCCCCCAACATCCACACACCCCTTCCCCCAACCTCCACACACCCCTTCCCCCAACCTCCACACACCCCTTTCCCCCAACATCCACACACCCCTTCCCCCAACATCCACACACCCCTTCCCCCAACATCCACACACCCCTTCCCCCAACCTCCAGACACCCCTTCCCCCAACATCCACACACCCCTTCCCCCAACATCCACACACCCCTTCCCCCAACCTCCAGACACCCCTTCCCCGAACTTCCAGACACCCCTTCCCCTAACCTCCAGACCTTTACAGATGCATCATAGAAAGCATTCTTTCTGGTTGTATCACAGCTTGGTCTGGCTCCTGCTCTGCCCAAGACCGCAAGGACCTAAGAAAGGGTCGTGAATGTAGCTCAGTCCCATCACACAAACCAGCCTCCCATCCATTGACTCTGTCTACACTTCCCGCTGCCACGGGGAAAAGCAGCCAGCATAATTAAGGACGCCACGCACCCCGGACATTCTCTCTTCCACCTTCTTCCGTCGGGAAAAAGATACAAAAGTCTGAGGTCACGTACCAACCGACTCAAGAACAGCTTCTTTCCTGCTGCTGTCAGACTTTTGAATGGACCGACCTCATATTAAGTTGATCTTTCTCTACACCCTAGCTGTGACTGTAACACTACATTCTGCACTCTCTCCTTTCCTTCTCCCCTTTGTACTCTATGAACAGTATGCCTTATCTGTATAGCGCGCAAGAAACAATACTTTTCACTGTATCCCAATACATGTGACAATAAATCAAATCAAGACACCCCACAACCTCCCGGACGTAGAGGCTTTGGAGAGGATACAGAAAAGATTTACCCGGATGTTGCCTGGTATGGAGGGCATTAGCTATGAGGAGAGGTTGGAGAAACTTGGTTTGTTCTCATTGGAACGACGGAGGTTGAGGGGCGAACTGATAGAAGTCTACAAGATTATGAGGGGCATGGACAGAGTGGATAGTCAGAAGCTTTTTCCCAGAGTGGAAGAGTCAATTACTCGGGGGGCACAGGTTTAAGGTGCGAGGGGCAAGGTTTAAAGGAGATGTACGAGGCAGATTTTTTACACAGAGGGTGGTGGGTGCCCGGAACTCGCTGCCGGGGGAGGTGGTGGAAGCGGATACGGTCGTGACTTTTAAGGGGCGTCTGGACAAATACATGAATAGGATGGGAATAGAGGGATATGGTCCCCGGAAGGGTAGGGGGTTTTAGTTCAGTGGGGCAGCAGGGTCGGTGCAGGCTTGGAGGGCCGAAGGGCCCGTTCCTGTGCTGTAATGTTCTTTGTTCTTTGATCTTAAGCCTGTCAACCTCCAGAACTCACCCAAACCTGGTCAAACTCCAACCAACTGAATAGCCCAAAACCTGATCACCAATCCCCCTCACCACCACCACCCCCCCCCCCCACACCCTCTCCACCCTCACACCCTCTCCACCCCGCCCCCCCCACCCACTCCCCCCTCCTTCCCACCCCTCCCTCTGAGATATTAAAGAGTTAATGTCCACGGGAGAGGCCAAGGTGAACTATTCGTCTGGTCAGGGAGAATGAGGAGGTGATAGAGAGGAGTTACAGGCAGGTGGTCACACCGGGGCCACGGGAGGCAGACAAGTGGGTCACAGTTAGGAAGGGGAAAGGTCAGGTACTAGAGAGTACCCCAGTGGCTGTGCCCCTTAAAAATAAGTACTCCTGTTTGAGTGCTGTTGGGGGGGAGCAGCCCACCTGGGGGAAGCAACAGCGGCCGTGCCTCCGGCACAGAGTCCGGCCCGGCAGCTCAGAAGGGGAGGGAAAGGGAGGATGAGCAAACTGACCACAGCACCAGGGTACAGGGAGCCGTTCAAGTGGGGAGAGAAACAAAAAATGTCGTAGAAATTGGGGATAGTACACTTTTGGATGCTGTTGGGGGGGGGGTACTTAGCAGGGGTAAGCCATGGTGTACAGGTCACTGACTCAGAGTCTGTCCTTGTGGCTCAGAAGGGAAGGGGGGAGAGGAGTAGAGGATTAGTCATTGGGGACTCCATAGTTAAAGGGACGGATAGGAGATTCTGCGGGAACGAGAGAGACTTGCGGTTGGTGTGTTGCCTCCCAGGAGCCAGAGTCCGCGATGTCTCGGATCGTGTTTTCGATATCCTTAAGGGGGAGGGGGACCAGCCCCAAGTTGTGGTTCACATAGGTACTCGAGACATAGGTAGGAAAAGGGATGGGGATGTAAGGCAGAAATTCAGGGAGTTAGGGTGGAAGCTTAGGGCTAGAACAAACAGAGTTGTTATCTCTGGTTTGTTACCCATGCCACGTGATAGTGAGGAGAGGAATAGGGAGAGAGAGCAGTTGAACACGTGGTTACAGGGATGGTGCAGGAGGGAGGGATTCAGATACCTGGACAATTGGGGCTCTTTCTGGGGTAGGTGGGACCTCTACAAACAGGATGGTCTGCACCTGAACCAGAGGGGGTACCAATATCTTGGGAGAGAAATTTGCTCATGCTCTTCGGGAGGGTTTAAACTAATTCAGCAGGGGGGTGGGTACCTGAATTGTAGCTCCGGTGTACAGGAGGTTGAGAGCAGTGAGGTCATGGATGAGGTTTCAGAGTCGCAGGAGTGTACTGGCAGGCAGGAAGGCGGTTTGAAGTGTGTGTACTTCAACGCCAGGAGCATCTGGAATAAGGTGGGTGAGCTTGCAGCATGGGTTGGTACCTGGGATTTCGATGTTGTGGCCATCTCGGAGACATGGATAGAGCAGGGACAGGAATGGTTGTTGCAGGTTCCGGGGTTTAGATGTTTCAGTAAGTGCAGGGAAGGTGGTAAAAGAGGTGGAGGTGTGGCATTGTTAGTCAAGGACAGTATTACAGTGGCAGAAAGGACATTTGATGAGGACTCGTCTACTGAGATAGTATGGGCTGAGGTTAGAAACAGGAAAGGAGAGGTCACCCTGTTGGGAGTTTTTTATAGACCTCCGAAAAGTTCCAGAGATGTAGAGGAAAGGATTGCAAAGATGATAAGTCCCCTGGGCCTGATGAAATATATCCTAGGGTTCTTTGGGAGGCAAGGGATGAGATTGCAGAGCCTTTGGCTTTGATCTTTGGGTCCTCACTGTCCAAGGGGATAGTGTGGAGATGCCGGCGTTGGACTGGGGTAAACACAGTAAGAAGTTTGACAACACCAGGTTAAAGTCCAACAGGTTTATTTGGTAGCAAAAGCCACCAAAAGCTAAGTGTGTTGATGAAAGTAGGGCAGTTGATGTCATATACATGGATTTTAGTAAGGCGTTTGATAAGGTCCCCCATGGTCGGCTTATGATGAAAGTAAGGAGGTGTGGGATAGAGGGAAAGTTGGCCAATTGGATAAGTAACTGGCTATCTGATCGAAGACAGAGGGTGGTGGTGGATGGAAAATTTTCTGACTGGAGGCGGGTTGCTAGCGGAGTGCCACAGGGATCAGTGCTTGGTCCTCTGCTCTTTGTGATTTTTATTAATGACTTAGAGGAGGGGGCTGAAGGGTGGATCAGTAAATTTGCTGATGACACCAAGATTGGTGGAGTAGTGGATGAGGTGGAGGGCTGTTGTAGGCTGCAAAGAGACATAGATAGGATGCAAAGCTGGGCTGAAAAATGGCAAATGGAGTTTAACCCTGATAAATGTGAGGTGATTCATTTTGGTAGGACTAATTTAAATGTGGATTACAGGGTCAAAGGTAGGGTTCTGAAGACTGTGGAGGAACAGAGAGATCTTGGGGTCCATATCCACAGATCTCTAAAGGTTGCCACTCAAGTGGATAGAGCTGTGAAGAAGGCCTATAGTGTGTTAGCTTTTATTAACAGGGGGTTGGAGTTTAAGAGCCGTGGGGTTATGCTGCAACTGTACAGGACCTTGGTGAGACCACATTTGGAAGATTGTGTGCAGTTCTGGTCACCTCATTATAAGAAGGATGTGGAAGCGCTGGAAAGAGTGCAGAGGAGATTTACCAGGATGCTGCCTGGTTTGGAGGCTAGGTCTGATGAGGAAAGGTTGAGGGAGCTAGGGCTGTTCTCTCTGGAGCGGAGGAGGCTGAGGGAGACTTAATCGAGGTTTATAAAATGATGAAGGGGATAGATAGAGTGAACGTTCAAAGACTATTTCCTCGGGTGGATGGAGCTATTACAAGGGGGCATAACTATAGGGTTCGTGGTGGCAGATATAGGAAGGATATCAGAGGTAGGTTCTTTACGCAGAGAGTGGTTGGGGTGTGGAATGGACTGCCTGCAGTGATAGTGGAGTCAGACACTTTAGGAACATTTAAGCGGTTATTGGATAGGCACATGGAGCACACCAGGATGATAGGGAGTGGGATAGCTTGATCTTGGTTTCAGGTAAAGCTTGGCACAACATCGTGGGCTGAAGGGCCTGTACTGTGCTGTACTGTTCTATGTATCTATGTATAGAAGATGGGAGCAGGAGGAGGCCATTCGGCCCTTCGAGCCTGCTCCTCCATTCATCACCATCATGGCTGATCATCCAACTCAATAGCCTAATCCTGCTTTCTCCCCATAACCTTTGACCCCATTCGCCCCCAAGTGCTATATCCAGCCGCCTCTTCAATACATTCAATGTTTTGGCATCAACTACTTCCTGTGGGAATGAATTCCACAGACTCACCACTCTTTGGGTGAAGAAATGTCTCCTCATCTCCGTCCTAAATGGTCTACCCCGAATCCTCAGGCTGTGACCCCTGGTTCTGGACTCCCCCCCAATCGGGAATATCCTCCCTGCATCTACCGTGTCTAGTCCTGTTAGTATTGGAAAGGATTATAAAGACACAAACTCAATCTACCCTGTCTAGTCCTGTTAGAATTTTATAAGTCTCTATGAGATCCCCCCTCATGCATCTGAACTCCAGTGAAAACAATCCTAACCTGGTCAATCTCTCCTCATACATCAGTCCCACCATCCCCGGAATCAGCCTGGTAAACCTTCGCTGCACTCCCTCCAGAGCAGAACATCCTTCCTCAGATAAGGAGACCAAAACTGCGCACAATACTCTCGGTGTGATACGCTGCAGGAAAGGATGTCCTGAGGCATGGTACATTGGGGAAACCATGCAGACGCTACGACAACGGATGAATGAACACCGCTCGACAATCACCAGGCAAGACTGTTCTCTTCCTGTCGGGGAGAACTTCAGTGGTCACAGGCATTCAGCCTCTGATCTTCGGGTAAGCGTTCTCCAAGGCGGCCTTCACGACACACGACAGCGCAGAGTCGCTGAGCAGAAACTGATAGCCAAGTTCCGCACACATGAGGACGGCCTCAACCGGGATCTTGGGTTCATGTCACACTATCTGTAACCCCCACGACTTGCCTGGACTTGCAAAATCTCACTAATTGTCCTGTCTGGAGACAATACACATCTCTTTAACCTGTGCTTAACGCTCTCTCCACTCACATTGTCTGTACCTTTAAGACTTGATTACATGTAAAGACTCGCATTCCAACCATTATTTTGTAAATTGAGTTTGTGTCTCTGTGCCCTGATTGTGAACAGAATTCCCACTCACCTGATGAAGGGGCGGCGCTCTGAAAGCGAGTGGCTTGTGCTACCAAATAAACCTGTTGGACTTTAACCTGGTGTTGTGAGACTTCTTACTGTGTTCTGTCATCAAGCCAACTTTGTATTCATTTACATACCTCACCCCGGATCCTGAGAGATTTAACTTTATGCAACAACCTACCAGGCGGTACCTTGTCAAAGGCCTTGCTAAAGAGTACGGCAGCAAGTGGGGGCGGGGCTGATTGTGGTGTCCACCCGTGTGAGCTTCCTCGGTGATGGATGCATGAACACAGGGGAAATTCCCCCCAAATTAGGCTCCAGGCGGCAAACCGGCCGTTTTTGGGGTTTGCAATCTGGTATGTATCTGCAATGTGCCATGCGTGGTATATAAAACAGAATTGTTTTTATAGAAACATAGAAAAACTACAGCACAAAACAGGCCCTTCGGCCCCACAAGTTGTGCCGAACATATCCCTACCTTCTAGACCTACCTATAACCCTCCATCCTATTAAGCTCCATGTACTCATCCAGGAGTTTCTTAAAAGACCCTATTGAGTTTGTCTCCACCACCACTGACGGCAGCCGATTCCATTCGCCCACCACCCTCTGTGTGAAAAACCTCCCCCTAACATTTCCCCTGTACCTACCCCCCAGCACCTTAAACCTGTGTCCTCTCGTAGCAGCCATTTCCACCCTGGGAAAAAGCCTCTGAGAGTCCACCCGATCCATGCCTCTCAACATCTTATACACCTCTATTAGATCTCCTCTCATCCTACGTGGAGAAAAGACCGAGCTCCCTCAGCCTATCCTCATAAGGCATGCCACCCAATCCAGGCAACATCCTTGTAAATCTCCTCTGCACCCTTTCAATCTTTTCCACATCCCTCCTGTAATGAGGCGACCAGAACTGAGCACAGTACTCCAAGTGGGGTCTGACGAGGGTCTTATATAGCTGCATCATTATCCCCGGACTCCTAAACTCAATCCCTCAATTGATAAAGGCCAGCACACTATACGCCTTCTTAACCACCTCCTCCACCTGCGGGGCCGATTTTAGAGTCCTCTGGACCCGGACCCCAAACTCCTTCTGATCCTCTACAGTACTAAGAGTCTTTCCCTTTATATTGTACTCCTTCATCCCATTTGACCTGCCAAAAATGGACCACGACGCATTTATCTGGGTTGAAGTCCACCTGCCACTTCTCCGCCCAGTCCTGCATCCTATCTATGTCCCTCTGTAACTTTATATGATTATTGTATCGTTATTCAATCAAATTGAAACTCTCACGCATCTGTGTTAGGCCCAGAGTAGGGCTCCCAACCCACTGAGACTGACAGGGGCCAGCACAGGAGCAATGGCCTGAATGGCCTCCCCCCATGCGTGATCGATCTCCCCTTGCACATTCGCCTTTCCATTAGCCCACAGTGGATGCGATCGAGTCCCACACAGTTTTGGACCATCAGATATAGGAGCAGGATTAGGCCATTCGACCCATCGAGTCTGCCCCACAATGACTGATAAATCTCTCATCCCCATTCTCCCACCTTTACCCCCCGTAACCTTTGACCCCCCTGACCAATCAAGAACCTATCTATCTCTGTCTTAAACACACTCAATGACCTGCCCTCCTCTGTAGCAATGAATTCCACACATTCAGGGCGGCACGGTGGCACAGTGGTTAGCACTGCTCACGGCGCCAGGGACCCGGGTTCCATTCCCAGCTCGGGTCACTGTCTGTGTGGAGTTTGCACATTCTCCCCGTGTCTGCGTGGGTTTCCTCCGGGTGCTCCGGTTTCCTCCCACAGTCTAAAGATGTGCTAGTTAGGTGGATTGGCCATGCTAAATTGCCACTTAGTGTCCAAAGATGTGCAGGTTAGGTGGATTGGCCATGCTAAATTGCCCCTTAGTGTCCAAAGATGTGCAGGTTAGGTGGATTGGCCATGCTAAATTGCCCCTTAGTGTCCAAAGATATGCAGGTTAGGTGGATTGGCCATGCTAAATTGCCCCTTAGTGTCCAAAGATATGCAGTTTAGGTGGATTGGCCATGCTAAATTGCCCCTTAGTGTCAGGGGGACTAGCTAGGGGAAATGCACGGGGGTTATGGGGATAGGACCTGGATGGGATTGTGGTCGATGCAGACTCGATGGGCCGAATGGCCTCCTTCTGCAGGATTCAATGATTCACCGCCCTCTGGTTGAAGAAATTCCTCCTCATCTCGGTTCTAAAGGGTCATCCCTTCACTCTGAGGCTGTGCCCTCGGCTCCGAGTCTCTCCCACGAGTGGAAACATCCTCTCCACTCTTTCCAGGCCTTGCAGTATCCCGTAAGTTTCAATAAGATCCCCCCCCCTCATCCTACTAAACTCCATCGAGTATCGACCCAGACTCCTCAACCGTTCCTCAGACGACAAGCTCTTCATTCCCGGGATTGAGGGATACTGGTTGAGGCCCCTGGCAATGGGAACCAATTCCAGAAAAACCTGTGGATGCCCCAAGGCACTGGAGAGACACAAAACCTCCCATCTCCCTCGTAACAAGTCAAACTCCAAACAGGTTTCAATTGGGATAGTTAGACAGAGATTGGCTGGAGATTGGGAATGAAAATATATTCAAAAGAGAGCGAGAGACTGGGGGGGGGGGGGGGGGGTGAGGAGAGGCGAAGGGGGCCAGGGCGAAGGGGGCCGGGGCGAGGGGGGCGGAGAAAGGGGAAGGGGGGGAGAGAGAGGGGAAGGGGGGGGAGAGAGAGGGGAAGGGGGGGAGAGAGAGGGGAAGGGGGGAGAGAGAGGGGAAGGGGGGGAGAGAGAGGGGAAGGGGGGGAGAGAGAGGGGAAGGGGGGGGAGAGAGAGGGGAAGGGGGGGGAGAGAGAGGGGAAGGGGGGGAGAGAGAGGGGAAGGGGGGAGAGAGAGGGGAAGGGGGGAGAGAGAGGGGAAGGGGGGAGAGAGAGGGGAAGGGGGGAGAGAGAGGGGAAGGGGGGAGAGAGAGGGGAAGGGGGGAGAGAGAGGGGAAGGGGGGAGAGAGAGGGGAAGGGGGGAGAGAGAGGGGAAGGGGGGGAGAGAGAGGGGAAGGGGGGAGAGAGAGAGGGGAAGGGGGAGAGAGAGGGGAAGGGGGGAGAGAGAGGGGAAGGGGGGAGAGAGAGGGGAAGGGGGGAGAGAGAGGGGAAGGGGGGAGAGAGAGGGGAAGGGGGGAGAGAGAGGGGAAGGGGGGAGAGAGAGGGGAAGGGGGAGAGAGAGGGGAAGGGGGAGAGAGAGGGGAAGGGGGAGAGAGAGGGGAAGGGGGGAGAGAGAGGGGAAGGGGGGAGAGAGGGGGAAGGGGGGAGAGAGAGGGGAAGGGAGGGGAGAGAGAGTGGAAGCGGGGAGAGAGAGGGCAAGGTGGCAGTGTCTCCTTCTCAGGTGTGGTGTCCAGAACTGCGGCCGAACCGGGACCTCGCCGGGCTCATTCGCTCCCCCTCTCTGTCTCTGGCTCCGTCTCATCCTCTCGCTCTCTCTCTCTCTCCCTCTCTCTCAAATTTAATTGAGTGTTTTGAAGGGGTAACCAAGGGGCAGTGCAGTTGATGTTGTCTACATGGACTTTAGCAAGACCTATGACAAGGTACCGCATGGCAGATTGTTGCATAAGTTTAAATCTCATGGGATCCAGGGTGAGGTCGTCAAATGGATACAAAATTGGCTTCTTGACAGAAGCCAGAGGGTGGTTGTAGAGAGTTGTTTTTCAAACTGGAGGCCTGTGACCAGCGGTGTGCCTCAGGGATCAGTGCTGGGTCCACTGTTATTTATCATTTATATTAATGATTTGGATGAGAATATAGGAGGCATGGTTAGTAAGTTTGCAGATGACACCAAGATTGGTGGCAGAGTGGACAGTGAAGAAAGTTATCTCCAATTGCAACGGGATCTTGATCAATTGGGCCAGTGGGCTGACGAATGGCAGATGGAGTTTAATTTAGATAAATGTGAGGTGATGCATTTTGGTAGATTGAACCAGGGCAGGACTTACTCAGTTAATGGTCGGGCGTTGGGGAGAATTGCAGAACAAAGAGATCTCGGGGTACATGTTCATAGCTCCTTGAAAGTGGAGTCACAGGTGGACAGAGTGGTGAAGAAGGCATTCGACATGCTTGGTTTCATTGGTCAGAACATTGAATACAGGAGTTGGGACGTCTTGTTGAAGTTGTACAAGACGTTGGTAAGGCCACACTTGGAATACTGTGTACAGTTCTGGTCACCCTATTATAGAAAGGATATTATTAAACTAGAAAGAGTGCAGAAAAGATTTACAAAAGATTTACTAGGATGCTACCAGGACTTGATGGTTTGGGTTATAAGGAGAGGCTGGATAGACTGGGACTTTTTTCTCTGGAGCATAGGAGGCTGAGGGGTGATCTTATAGAGGTCTATAAAATAATGAGGGGCACAGATCAGCTAGATAGTCAATATCTTTTCCCAAAGGCAGGGGAGTCTAAAACTGGAGAGCATAGGTTTAAGGTGAGAGGGGAGAGATACAAAAGGGTCCAGAGGGGCAGTTTTTTCACACAGAGGGTGGTGAGTGTCTGGAACAAGCTGCCAGAGGTAGCAGTGGAGGCTGGTACGATGTTCTCTTTTAAAAAGTGTTTAGACAGTTACATGGGTAAGATGGGTGTCGAGGGATATGGGCCAAACGCGGGCAATTGGGACGAGTTTAGGGGTTTTAAAAAAAGGGCGGCATGGACACGTTGGGCCGAAGGGCCTGTTTCCATGCTGTAAACCTCTATGACTCTGTGACTCATTCTCTCCCTCTCCCCGTCCCGTTCTCTCCCTCTCCCCGTCCCGTTCTCTCCCTCTCCCCGTCCCGTTCTCTCCCTCTCCCCGTCCCGTTCTCTCCCTCTCCCCGTCCCGTTCTCTCCCTCTCCCCGTCCCGTTCTCTCCCTCTCCCCGTCCCGTTCTCTCCCTCTCCCCGTCCCGTTCTCTCCCTCTCCCCGTCCCGTTCTCTCCCTCTCCCCGTCCCGTTCTCTCCCTCTCCCCGTCCCGTTCTCTCCCTCTCCCCGTCCCGTTCTCTCCCTCTCCCCGTCCCGTTCTCTCCCTCTCCCCGTCCCGTTCTCTCCCTCTCCCCGTCCCGTTCTCTCCCTCTCCCCGTCCCGTTCTCTCCCTCTCCCCGTCCCGTTCTCTCCCTCTCCCCGTCCCGTTCTCTCCCTCTCCCCGTCCCGTTCTCTCCCTCTCCCCGTCCCGTTCTCTCCCTCTCCCCGTCCCGTTCTCTCCCTCTCCCCGTCCCGTTCTCTCCCTCTCCCCGTCCCGTTCCCTCCCTCTCCCCGTCCCGTTCCCTCCCTCTCCCCGTCCCGTTCCCTCCCTCTCCCCGTCTCGTTCCCTCCCTCTCCCCGTCTCATTCCCTCCCTCTCCCCGTCTCATTCCCTCCCTCTCCCCGTCTCATTCCCTCCCTCTCCCCGTCTCATTCCCTCCCCGTCTCATTCCCTCCCCGTCTCATTCCCTCCCCGTCTCATTCCCTCCCCGTCTCATTCCCTCCCCGTCTCATTCCCTCCCCGTCTCATTCCCTCCCCGTCTCATTCCCTCCCCGTCTCATTCCCTCCCCGTCTCATTCCCTCCCCGTCTCATTCCCTCCCCGTCTCATTCCCTCCCCGTCTCATTCCCTCCCCGTCTCATTCCCTCCCCGTCTCATTCCCTCCCCGTCTCATTCCCTCCCCGTCTCATTCTCTCCCCGTCTCATTCTCTCCCCGTCCCCATTCTCATTCACTCCCCGTCTCATTCCCTCTTCCCGTCTCATTCCCTCCCCCTCCCCCTCCCCGTCTCATTCCCTCCCCGTCTCATTCTCTCCCCGTCTCATTCCCTCCCCGTCTCATTCTCTCCCCGTCTCATTCCCTCCCCGTCTCATTCCCTCCCCCTCCCCGTCTCATTCCCTCCCCCTCCCCGTCTCATTCCCTCCCCCTCCCCGTCTCATTCTCTCCCTCTCTCCCTGTCTCATTCCCTCCCCCTCCCCGTCTCATTCTCTCCCCGTCCCCATTCTCATTCTCTCCCCGTCTCATTCTCTCCCCGTCCCCGTCTCATTCCCTCCCCCTCCCCGTCTCATTCCCTCCCCCTCCCCGTCTCATTCCCTCCCCCTCCCCGTCTCATTCCCTCCCCCTCCCCGTCTCATTCCCTCCCCGTCTCATTCCCTCCCCGTCTCATTCCCTCCCCGTCTCATTCCCTCCCCGTCTCATTCCCTCCCCGTCTCATTCCCTCCCCGTCTCATTCCCTCCCCGTCTCATTCCCTCCCCGTCTCATTCCCTCCCCGTCTCATTCCCTCCCCGTCTCATTCCCTCCCCGTCTCATTCCCTCCCCGTCTCATTCCCTCCCCGTCTCATTCCCTCCCCGTCTCATTCCCTCCCCGTCTCATTCCCTCCCCGTCTCATTCCCTCCCCGTCTCATTCCCTCCCCGTCTCATTCCCTCCCCGTCTCATTCCCTCCCCGTCTCATTCCCTCCCCGTCTCATTCCCTCCCCGTCTCATTCCCTCCCCGTCTCATTCCCTCCCCGTCTCATTCCCTCCCCGTCTCATTCCCTCCCCGTCTCATTCCCTCCCCGTCTCATTCCCTCCCCGTCTCATTCCCTCCCCGTCTCATTCCCTCCCCGTCTCATTCCCTCCCCGTCTCATTCCCTCCCCGTCTCATTCCCTCCCCGTCTCATTCTCTCCCTCTCTCCCTGTCTCATTCTCAGCCTCCCTCCCTCTCTCTGTCTCATTCTCTCTCTCTCTCTCTCTGTCCGCCTCACCAACAGGTACTGATTCTGAGCAATTGGCCACAGCTCAGGGAGATCCTATTAGCGAGAGAATTTGACAGGATTACAGTGCTAAATATAACGGAACAATAGTCTATTTATTGTGACAGTGCTTTCCTGAGGGACTTTGCAGAGTCATACAGCAGCTAACCAGGCATTTCACTGATGTACAAAATTCCCCAATTTGAGCTTTAGGCGCTGGCCTAGTGGTATTATTGCTAGACTATTAATCCAGAAACTCAGCTGATGTTCTGGGGACCCGGGTTCGAATCCCACCACGGCAGATGGTGGAATATGAATTCAATAAAAAATATCTGGGATTAAGAATCTACCGATGACCCATTGTCGGAAAAACCCATCTGGTTCCCTTTAGGGAAGGAAATCTGCCGTCCTTACCCGGTCTGGCCTACATGTGACTCCAGAGCCACAGCAATGTGGGTGACTCTCAACTGCCCTCCAAGGGCAACTAGGGATGGGCAATAAATGCTGGACCAGCCAGTGATGCCCATGTCCCGGGACTGAATAAAAATAATCCACTCCATCAAAAAACCCTTCATGATTCTGAACGCCTCGATTCAACCTCCCCCAATCCACATCTTTGGACACTAAGGGGCAATTTAGCATGGCCAATCCACCTAACCTGCACATCTTTGGACACTAAGGGGCAATTTAGCATGGCCAATCCACCTAACCTGCACATCTTTGGACACTAAGGACCAATTTAGCATGGCCAATCCCCCTAACCTGCACATCTTTGGACACTAAGGGGCAATTTAGCATGGCCAATCCACCTAACCTGCACATCTTTGGACACTAAGGACCAAGTTAGCATGGCCAATCCCCCGAACCTGCACATCTTTGGACACTAAGGACCAATTTAGCATGGCCAATCCCGCTAACCTGCACATCTTTGGACACTAAGGACCAATTTAGCATGGCCAATCCCGCTAACCAGCACATCTTTGTACACTAAGGTGCAATTTAGCATGGTCAATCCACCTAACCTGCACATCTTTGGACACTAAGGGGCAATTTAGCATGGCCAATCCACCTAACCTGCACATCTTTGGACACTAAGGGGCAATTTAGCATGGCCAATCCACCTAACCTGCACATCTTTGGACACTAAGGGGCAATTTAGCACGGCCAATCCCGCTAACCTGCACATCTTTGGAGGAAACTGGAGCACTCGGAGGAAACACATGTCGACACACGGAGAGTGTGCAGACTCCACATAGATGGGAATCGAACCTGGGACCCTGACACGGTGAGGCAGCTGAGTGAACCATGGCTAAGTGCTCCTAATTGCTGCGTTTACCTTGTTGTAGAGCTTGATGTTGGTCCCGGGCGTGGTCGAGCCAAAGTGATAGACCAGGGGTGCCTGGACGGAGAATCCCTCCTCCACGTCAGCCGGCCTCTCGATGTACAGGGCGCCCATGGTGCCAGGGATGGAGACGGAGCCCTGGCCCACGTCCAGCTCCACGAAGGTGGGCCGGCGGCCCAGCCGCACGCCATAGTTGAGCAGCAGGCGGCAGACGGTGGTCTTGCCCACGTCGGTGGGGCCCACCACCATGACGCGGGGCCCCCGCTCGTCCTCCCTCTCCGCCTGCTGCCGCATCTGCTCCAGCGCCGCGTGACAGTTGAGGTAGAGTAGCATGGGGGTCTCGCGGGATACGTACGCCACCTCGGTGCGGCCCCGCAGCTGCAGCGAGCAGCCGTGCCAGGTGAAGACCGCCACCTTGGCGCCCCCGTCGAAGGTGAAGCGTTTGTTGCGGGTGAGCTCGGTGGCGAATATCTCCGCCATCCCGGACAGCAGCTCCAGCTGCACCGTCTCGTGGGCCTCCACCTCGAACCGCAGCTCCGTCTCCTTCTCCAGGTCAAACTTGGTCACCGGCTGGTCATCTTTCTGCTCCTCCGCCATCTTCCCTGCCCGCCGTCTGCAGTAACAGAGAGAAAAGATATATATTCTATACATCACTCCCTCAGTACTGACCCTCTGACAGTGCGGCACTCCCTCAGCACTGACCCTCTGACAGTGCGGCGCTCCCTCAGCACTGACCCTCTGACAGTGCGGCACTCCCTCAGTACTGACCCTCTGACAGTGCGGCACTCCCTCAGCACTGACCCTCTGACAGTGCGGCACTCCCTCAGCACTGACCCTCTGACAGTGCGGCACTCCCTCAGCACTGACCCTCTGACAGTGCGGCACTCCCTCAGCACTGACCCTCTGACAGTGCGGCACTCCCTCAGCACTGACCCTCTGGCAGTGCGGGACTCCCTCAGCACTGACCCTCTGACAGTGCGGCGCTCTCTCAGCACTGACCCTCTGACAGTGGGGCACTCCCTCACTGACCCTCTGACAGTGCGGCACTCCCTCAGTACTGACCCTCTGACAGTGTGGCACTCCCTCAGCACTGACCCTCTGACAGTGAGTGCCACAATGTCACTCCAGCACCTACACCCCTCCCTAGCTCTGTAACCTCCTCCTCCCCCTCTCACCCTCCCTATCTTGTAACCGCCTCCTGCCCCTCCACCCCTCCCTATCTCTCTAACCTCCTGCTGCCCCTACACCCCTCCCTATCTCTGTAACCTCCTCCAACCCCTACACCCCTCCCTATCTCTGTAACCTCCTCCAGCCCCTACACCCCTCCCTATCTCTGTAAACTCCACCAGTGCCTACACTCCTCCCTAGCTCTGTAACCTCCTCCAGCCCCGACAACCCTCCATATCTCTGTAACCTCCTCCAGCCCAAATACCCATCCTTATCTCTGTAACCTCCACGAGCTCCTACACCCCTCCCTATCTCTGTATCCTCCTCCAACCCCTACACCCCTCCCTATCTCTGTAACCTCCTCCAGCCCCTAAACCCATCCGATCTCTGTAATCTTCTCCAGCCCCTACACCCCTCCCTATCTCTGTAACCTCCTCCAGCCCCTAAACCCATCCAATCTCTGTAATCTCCTCCAACCCCTACACACCTCCCTATCTCTAATCTCCTCCAGCCCCTACACCCCTCCCTATCCCTGTAATCTCCTCCAGCCCCTACACCCCTCCCTATCTCTGTAACCGCCTCCAGCCCCTACACCCCTCCCTATCTCTAATC
Source organism: Mustelus asterias (assembly GCF_964213995.1). Lineage (NCBI taxonomy): Eukaryota > Metazoa > Chordata > Chondrichthyes > Carcharhiniformes > Triakidae > Mustelus > Mustelus asterias. Next base: position 3,174 of record NW_027593815.1, on the reverse strand, counting down.
TCCTCCAGCCCCTACACCCCTCCCTATCCCTGTAATCTCCTCCAGCCCCTACACACCTCCCTATCTCTGTAACCGCCTCCAGCCCCTACACCCCTCCCTATCTCTGTAACCTCCTCCAGCCCCTACACCCCTCCCTATCTCTGTAACCTCCTCCAGCCCCTACACCCCTCCCTATCTCTGTAACCTCCTCCAGCCCCTACACCCCTCCCTATCTCTGTAACCGCCTCCAGCCCCTACACCCCTCCCTATCTCTGTAACCTCCTCCAGCCCCTACACCCCTCCCTATCTCTGTAACCGCCTCCAGCCCCTACACCCCTCCCTATCTCTGTAACCTCCTCCAGCCCCTACACCCCTCCCTATCTCTGTAACCTCCTCCAGCCCCCTACACCCCCTCCCTATCTCTGTAACCTCCTCCAGCCCCTACACCCCTCCCTATCTCTGTAACCTCCTCCAGCCCCGACACCCCTCCCTATCTCTGTAACCGCCTCCAGCCCCTACACCCCTCCCTATCTCTGTAACCTCCTCCAGCCCCTACACCCCTCCCTATCTCTGTAACCTCCTCCAGCCCCTACACCCCTCCCTATCTCTGTAACCTCCTCCAGCCCCTACACCCCTCCCTATCTCTGTAACCTCCTCCAACCCCTACACCCCTCCCTATCTCTGTAACCTCCTCCAGCCCCTACACCCCTCCCTATCTCTGTAAACTCCACCAGTGCCTACACTCCTCCCTAGCTCTGTAACCTCCTCCAGCCCCGACAACCCTCCATATCTCTGTAACCTCCTCCAGCCCAAATACCCATCCTTATCTCTGTAACCTCCACGAGCTCCTACACCCCTCCCTATCTCTGTATCCTCCTCCAACCCCTACACCCCTCCCTATCTCTGTAACCTCCTCCAGCCCCTAAACCCATCCGATCTCTGTAATCTTCTCCAGCCCCTACACCCCTCCCTATCTCTGTAACCTCCTCCAGCCCCTAAACCCATCCAATCTCTGTAATCTCCTCCAACCCCTACACACCTCCCTATCTCTAATCTCCTCCAGCCCCTACACCCCTCCCTATCCCTGTAATCTCCTCCAGCCCCTACACCCCTCCCTATCTCTGTAACCGCCTCCAGCCCCTACACCCCTCCCTATCTCTAATCTCCTCCAGCCCCTACACCCCTCCCTATCCCTGTAATCACCTCCAGCCCCTACACACCTCCCTATCTCTGTAACCGCCTCCAGCCCCTACACCCCTCCCTATCTCTGTAACCTCCTCCAGCCCCTACACCCCTCCCTATCTCTGTAACCTCCTCCAGCCCCTACACCCCTCCCTATCTCTGTAACCTCCTCCAGCCCCTACACCCCTCCCTATCTCTGTAACCGCCTCCAGCCCCTACACCCCTCCCTATCTCTGTAACCTCCTCCAGCCCCTACACCCCTCCCTATCTCTGTAACCGCCTCCAGCCCCTACACCCCTCCCTATCTCTGTAACCTCCTCCAGCCCCTACACCCCTCCCTATCTCTGTAACCTCCTCCAGCCCCCTACACCCCCTCCCTATCTCTGTAACCTCCTCCAGCCCCTACACCCCTCCCTATCTCTGTAACCTCCTCCAGCCCCGACACCCCTCCCTATCTCTGTAACCGCCTCCAGCCCCTACACCCCTCCCTATCTCTGTAACCTCCTCCAGCCCCTACACCCCTCCCTATCTCTGTAACCTCCTCCAGCCCCGACACCCCTCCCTATCTCTGTAACCTCCTCCAGCCCCTACACCCCTCCCTATCTCTGTAACCTCCTCCAGCCCCTACACCCCTCCCTATCTCTGTAACCTCCTCCAAACCCGCAACAAGAGGTTTTCTTAAATAACTAACAGGGTGGTGCAGCCTAAAACAACCAATATATATACATGGTCCATGGACTCCACAAGACGGCTATGAGGGGCAGGTACGTTAGGGGAGGGGAGGGGAGGGGTGGGGTGGGGTGGGGTGGGGGTGTCCTATACCACAACAGCAACCAGGCTGGAACTGAACACGACAGTCGGGCAATTGTTCTTTCACTATATCAGTGCTGTTAGCTGGTCAGGAGGTTACACTCGCAACCTTAACACTCGGCATTATACACACCAGTGAATCTGTGGAACTCTTTGCCGCAGAAGGCCGTGGAGGCCGGGTCATTGAGTGTCTTTAAGACAGAGATAGATAGGTTCTTGACTAATAAGGGGATCAGGGGTTATGGGGAAAAGGCAGGAGAATGGGGATGAGAAATATATCAGCCATGATTGAATGGCGGAGCTGACGTGAGGCCGAGTGGCCTCATTCTGCTCCTGTATCTTATGGTGCTGTAACAGTCTGAGCTAACTGGCCAGGGCTACTCATTAGCTGTGGTGGAGTAAGGTAGGGGTGCAGAATGTGGTGTTACAGTTGCCTAAAGGGTGAGGAGAGAGATCAGCTTGAATGGACCTACCTTATATTCAGCTGATCTTTCTCTACGCCCTAGCTGTGACTGTCACACTACATTCTGCACCCTCTCCTTTCCTTCTCCCTGGTGTACTCTGTGAACGGTATGCTTTGTCTGTGTAGTGCAAAAGAAACTCTCACCAACTTTTACAGATGCACCATGTAAAGCATCCTTTCCGGATATATCACAGCTTGGTCTGGGGCTCCTGCTCTGCCCAAGACCGCAAGGAACTACAAAGGGTTGTGAATGTAGCCCCAATCCCATCACGCAAACCAGCCTCCCATCCATTGACTCTGTCTACACTTCCCGCTGCCTCGGGAAAAGCAGCCGGCATAATCAAGGACCCCACACACCCCGGACATTCTCTCTTCCACCTTCTCCCGTCGGGAAAAAGATACAAAAGTCTGAGGTCACGTACCGACCGACTCAAGAACAGCTTCTTCCCTGCTGCTGTCAGACTTTTGAATGGACCTACCTTATGTTGAGTTCATCTTTCTCTACACCCTAGCTATGACTGTAACACTACATTCTACACTCTCTCCTTTCCTTCTCCCCTATGTCCTCTATGAACGGTATGCTTTGTCTGTCTAGCGCGCAAGAAACAATACTTTTCACTGTATCCCAATACAAGTGACAATTATAAATCAAATCAAGACAGGGTGTTAGTGTGGAAATTGGACAATAAATACTGATGAAAGAATGAATCTTGACGTATATCAAAGTCTTCGAATATTAA
>NW_027593814.1:0-26640 GCF_964213995.1 Mustelus asterias | reverse complement strand
AGGAGGCGGGGAGGAGGGGGAGGAGGCGGGAGGAGGGGGAGGAGGCGGGGAGGAGGGGGGAGCGGGAGTAGGGGGGAGCGGGAGTAGGGGGGAGCGGGAGTAGGGGGGAGCGGGAGTAGGGGGGAGCGGGAGTAGGGGGGAGCGGGAGGAGGGGGGAGCGGGAGGAGGGGGGAGCGGGAGGAGGGGGGAGCGGGAGGAGGGGGGAGCGGGAGGAGGGGGGAGCGGGAGGAGGGGGGAGCGGGAGGAGGGGGGAGCGGGAGGAGGGGGGAGCGGGAGGAGGGGGGAGCGGGAGGAGGGGGGAGCGGGAGGAGGGGGGAGCGGGAGGAGGGGGGAGCGGGAGGAGGGGGGAGCGGGAGGAGGGGGGAGCGGGGAGGAGGGGGGAGCGGGAGGAGGGGGGAGCGGGAGGAGGGGGGAGCGGGAGGAGGGGGGAGCGGGAGGAGGGGGGAGCGGGAGGAGGGGGGAGCGGGAGGAGGGGGGAGCGGGAGGAGGGGGGAGCGGGAGGAGGGGGGAGCGGGAGGAGGGGGGAGCGGGAGGAGGGGGGAGCGGGAGGAGGGGGGAGCGGGAGGAGGGGGGAGCGGGAGGAGGGGGGAGCGGGAGGAGGGGGGAGCGGGAGGAGGGGGGAGCGGGAGGAGGGGGGAGCGGGAGGAGGGGGGAGCGGGAGGAGGGGGGAGCGGGAGGAGGGGGGAGCGGGAGGAGGGGGGAGCGGGAGGAGGGGGGAGCGGGAGGAGGGGGGAGCGGGAGGAGGGGGGAGCGGAGGAGGGGGGAGCGGGAGGAGGGGGGAGCGGGAGGAGGGGGGAGCGGGAGGAGGGGGGGAGCGGGAGGAGGGGGGAGCGGGAGGAGGGGGGAGCGGGAGGAGGGGGGAGCGGGAGGAGGGGGGAGCGGGAGGAGGGGGGAGCGGGAGGAGGGGGGAGCGGGAGGAGGGGGGAGCGGGAGGAGGGGGGAGCGGGAGGAGGGGGGAGCGGGAGGAGGGGGGAGCGGGAGGAGGGGGGAGCGGGAGGAGGGGGGAGCGGGAGGAGGGGGGAGCGGGAGGAGGGGGGAGCGGGAGGAGGGGGGAGCGCGAGGACGGGAGGAACGGGTGAGGGGGGAGCGGGAGAGGGGGAGGAACGGGTGAGGGGGGAGGGGGAATTGTCAGATCGTTACGTCAGATCCTCCTCAGCACCGACAGCAAACATCGATCTCGGAAAACATCATCTGAGCAATCTGTCTGCATCTCCCCCCCCGCCGCACCCTCCCCCATTCGCTCCACCCGCCCCCTGCCACTCCCGTCACCAACCGTCGCCGCACTCGCCACCAGAGCAACAGCCCAGCGATATTTGACTAAGGAAGGCATCGTGTCTCTCTCTCTCGGTTTAGGTGGGGGACAGGCACTGTCTCTCTCTCGGTTTAGGTAGGGGACAGGCACTGTCTCTCTCTCTCTCTCGGTTTAGGTGGGGGACAGGCACTGTCTCTCTCTCGGTTTAGGTGGGGGACAGGCACTGTCTCTCTCTCGGTTTAGGTGGGGGACAGGCACCGTCTCTCTCTCGGTTTAGGTGGGGGACAGGCACTGTCTCTCTCTCGGTTTAGGTGGGGGACAGGCACTGTCTCTCTCTCTCTCTCGGTTTAGGTGGGGGACAGGCACTGTCTCTCTCTCTCTCTCGGTTTAGGTGGGGGACAGGCACTGTCTCTCTCTCGGTTTAGGTGGGGGACAGGCACTGTCTCTCTCTCTCTCTCGGTTTAGGTGGGGGACAGGCACTGTCTCTCTCTCTCTCTCGGTTTCGGTGGGGGACAGGCACTGTCTCTCTCTCTCTCGGTTAAGGTGGGGGACAGGCACTGTCTCTCTCTCTCTCGGTTTAGGTGGGGGACAGGCACTGTCTCTCTCTCTCTCGGTTAAGGTGGGGGACAGGCACTGTCTCTCTCTCTCTCGGTTTAGGTGGGGGACAGGCACTGTCTCTCTCTCTCTCGGTTAAGGTGGGGGACAGGCACTGTCTCTCTCTCTCTCGGTTAAGGTGGGGGACAGGCACTGTCTCTCTCTCTCTCGGTTTAGGTGGGGGACAGGCACTGTCTCTCTCTCTCTCGGTTTAGGTGGGGGACAGGCACTGTCTCTCTCTCTCTCTCTCGGTTTAGGTGGGGGACAGGCACTGTCTCTCTCTCTCTCGGTTAAGGTGGGGGACAGGCACTGTCTCTCTCTCGGTTTAGGTGGGGGACAGGCACTGTCTCTCTCTCGGTTTAGGTGGGGGACAGGCACTGTCTCTCTCTCGGTTTAGGTGGGGGACAGGCACTGTCTCTCTCTCTCACGGTTTAGGTGGGGGACAGGCACTGTCTCTCTCTCTCTCGGTTAAGGTGGGGGACAGGCACTGTCTCTCTCTCGGTTTAGGTGGGGGACAGGCACTGTCTCTCTCTCGGTTTAGGTGGGGGACAGGCACTGTCTCTCTCTCTCTCTCTCGGTTAAGGTGGGGGACAGGCACTGTCTCTCTCTCTCTCGGTTTAGGTGGGGGACAGGCACTGTCTCTCTCTCGGTTTAGGTGGGGGACAGGCACTGTCTCTCTCTCTCTCGGTTTAGGTGGGGGACAGGCACTGTCTCTCTCTCTCTCGGTTTAGGTGGGGGACAGGCACTGTCTCTCTCTCTCTCGGTTAAGGTGGGGGACAGGCACTGTCTCTCTCTCTCTCGGTTTAGGTGGGGGACAGGCACTGTCTCTCTCTCGGTTTAGGTGGGGGACAGGCACTGTCTCTCTCTCTCTCGGTTTAGGTGGGGGACAGGCACTGTCTCTCTCTCTCTCGGTTTAGGTGGGGACAGGCACTGTCTCTCTCTCTCTCGGTTTAGGTGGGGGGCAGGCACTGTCTCTCTCTCGGTTTAGGTGGGGGACAGGCACTGTCTCTCTCTCTCTCTCGGTTTAGGTGGGGGACAGGCACTGTCTCTCTCGGTTTCGGTGGGGGACAGGCACTGTCTCTCTCTCTCTCGGTTAAGGTGGGGGACAGGCACTGTCTCTCTCTCTCTCGGTTTAGGTGGGGGACAGGCACTGTCTCTCTCTCTCTCTCTCTCGGTTTCGGTGGGGGACAGGCACTGTCTCTCTCTCTCTCGGTTAAGGTGGGGGACAGGCACTGTCTCTCTCTCTCTCGGTTTAGGTGGGGGACAGGCACTGTCTCTCTCTCTCTCGGTTAAGGTGGGGGACAGGCACTGTCTCTCTCTCTCTCGGTTAAGGTGGGGGACAGGCACTGTCTCTCTCTCTCTCGGTTTAGGTGGGGGACAGGCACTGTCTCTCTCTCTCTCGGTTTAGGTGGGGGACAGGCACTGTCTCTCTCTCTCTCTCGGTTTAGGTGGGGGACAGGCACTGTCTCTCTCTCTCTCGGTTAAGGTGGGGGACAGGCACTGTCTCTCTCTCGGTTTAGGTGGGGGACAGGCACTGTCTCTCTCTCGGTTTAGGTGGGGGACAGGCACTGTCTCTCTCTCGGTTTAGGTGGGGGACAGGCACTGTCTCTCTCTCTCTCTCGGTTTAGGTGGGGGACAGGCACTGTCTCTCTCTCTCTCGGTTAAGGTGGGGGACAGGCACTGTCTCTCTCTCGGTTTAGGTGGGGGACAGGCACTGTCTCTCTCTCGGTTTAGGTGGGGGACAGGCACTGTCTCTCTCTCTCTCTCTCGGTTAAGGTGGGGGACAGGCACTGTCTCTCTCTCTCTCGGTTTAGGTGGGGGACAGGCACTGTCTCTCTCTCGGTTTAGGTGGGGGACAGGCACTGTCTCTCTCTCTCTCGGTTTAGGTGGGGGACAGGCACTGTCTCTCTCTCGGTTTAGGTGGGGGACAGGCACTGTCTCTCTCTCTCTCGGTTAAGGTGGGGGACAGGCACTGTCTCTCTCTCTCTCGGTTTAGGTGGGGGACAGGCACTGTCTCTCTCTCGGTTTAGGTGGGGGACAGGCACTGTCTCTCTCTCTCTCGGTTTAGGTGGGGGACAGGCACTGTCTCTCTCTCTCTCGGTTTAGGTGGGGACAGGCACTGTCTCTCTCTCTCTCGGTTTAGGTGGGGGACAGGCACTGTCTCTCTCTCGGTTTAGGTGGGGGACAGGCACTGTCTCTCTCTCTCGGTTTAGTTGGGGGACAGGCACTGTCTCTCTCTCTCTCGGTTTAGGTGGGGGACAGGCACTGTCTCTCTCTCGGTTTAGGTGGGGGACAGGCACTGTCTCTCTCTCTCGGTTTAGGTGGGGGACAGGCACTGTCTCTCTCTCTCTCGGTTTAGGTGGGGACAGGCACTGTCTCTCTCTCTCTCGGTTTAGGTGGGGGACAGGCATTGTCTCTCTCTCAGTTTAGGTGGGGGACAGGCACTGTCTCTCTCTCTCGGTTTAGGTGGGGGACAGGCACTGTCTCTCTCTCTCGGTTTAGGTGGGGGACAGGCACTGTCTCTCTCTCGGTTTAGGTGGGGGACAGCACTGTCTCTCTGGAGGGGGTTGCTGGAAGGTTCAGGTCTGGGCAGCCTCGGAGATTTAATGCAAAGGGCCATTTCAGAGCTGCGATATCCAGCATCACGTGAACATACTCGCTTTCTGTGCTAAGTCCAGTGAAGTTAATATGTTTGTGGGTCTTGTTTGATGGAACAGAATCCCTATGATGCAGGAGGCCGCCATTCAGCCCATCGATTCTACACCAACACTCCACCAGATCATCTTACCCAAGCTCACTCCCCGCCCTATCCCGTTAACCCCACACATTTCCCATAGCCAATCCACCTAACCTGCACATCTTTCGGACTGTGGGAGGAAACCCGAGCACACGCAGGAAACCCATGCAGTGACTGGGAGAATGTGCAGACTCCGCACAGTGATCCAAGCCGGGAATTGAACCCAGGTCCCTGGCGCTGTGAGGCAGCAGTGCCAACCATTGTGCCACCGCACCAGAGTTCCTCGCCATTTACTCAATCCAGACCCCCTCATGAGTGTGGTTGCCTGGGTGAAATCTCTGCGGGGAAGTGGGGAGGCGGGAGTATGACGTGTTTGCGTAGGGAATTCCAATTCTAAATCTGTCACAGTGTGGATTTAAGTCGGGAATTCCCATTGTAAATCTGTCACAGAGCGGGTTTACATAGGGAATTCCCATTGTAAATCTGTCACAGAGCGGGTTTACATAGGGAATTCCCATTGTAAATCTGTCACAGTGCGGGTTTACATAGGGAATTCCCATTGTAAATCTGTCACAGTGCGGGTTTACATAGGGAATTCCCTTTGTAAATCTGTCACAGTGTGGGTTTACATAGGGAATTCCCATTGTAATGGATTAGTAAGTTTGCGGATGACACTAAAGTCGGTGGAGTTGTAGACAGTGCGGAGGGAAGTGGCAAGTTACAGAGGGACATAGATAAGCTGCAGAGCTGGGCTGAGAGGTGGCAAATGGAGTTTAATGCGGAAAAGTGTGAGGTGATTCACTTTGGAAGGAGTAACAGGAATACAGAGTACTGGGCTAATGGTAAGATACTTGGTAGTGTGGATGAACAGAGGGATCTGGGTGTCCATGTGCATAGATCCCTGAAAGTTGTCACACAGGTTGATAGGGTTGTTAAAAAGGCGTATGGTGTGTTAGCTTTTATTGGTAGAGGGATTGAGTTTCAGAGCCAGGAGGTCATGTTGCAACTGTACAAAACTCTGGTGCGGCCGCATTTGGAGTATTGCGTACAGTTCTGGTCGCCGTATTATAGGAAAGATGTGGAAGTGTTGGAAAGGGTGCAGAGGAGATTTACCAGGATGTTGCCTGGTATGGTGGGAAAATCGTATGAGGAAAGGCTGAGGGACTTGAGGTTGTTTTCGTTAGAGAGAAGAAGGTTAAGAGGTGACTTAATAGAGGCATACAAGATGATCAGAGGATTAGATAGGGTGGATAGTGAGAGTCTTTTTCTTCGGATGGTGATGGCTAGCACGAGGGGACATAGCTTTAAATTGAGGGGTGAGAGATATGGGACAGATGTTCGAGGTAGGTTCTTTACTCAGAGTAGTAAGGGCGTGGAATGCCCTGCCTGCAACAGTAGTGGACTCGTCAACATCAAGAGCATTCAAATGGTTATTGGATAAACATATGGATGATATTGGAACGGTGTAGGTTAGAGGGGCTTTAGATTGGTTTCACTGGTCGGCGCAACATCGAGGGCCGACGGGCCTGTACTGCGCTGTAATGTTCTATGTTCTATGTTAAATCTGTCACACTGCGGGGTTTACATAGGGAATTCCCATTGTAAATCTGTCACAGTGCGGGGTTAGAACATAGAACATTACAGCACAGTACAGGCCCTTCGGCCCTCGATGTTGCGCCGACCAGTGGAACCAATCTAAAGCCCCTCTAATCTACACTATTCCAATATCATCCATATGTTTATCCAATAACCATTTGAATGCTCTCAACGTTGACGAGTCCACTACTGCTGCAGGCAGGGCATTCCACGCCCTTACTACTCTCTGAGTAAAGAACCTACCTCTAACAATGGGAATTCCCATTGTAAATCTGTCACAACGCTGTGTTTACACAGCAAATTTCCTAAGCTAACCATTGAGTCGCCCTGTTTGACTTGGAACATCATCGATAGCTCGCTGTTAATATTTATACAGTATGAGGTTTGAATCTTATTGGTAAATGTTATTCTCATTCTTTTTATTATATTTCAACTGTCTTCTTAAACAAACTTCGTTTGATAAAAGCTCCCGAGTGGGTCACTGGAATCATACCCGGACTGGAACATCTCAGGCGCACCCTAATGCCAAAATCAAATGTAAAACTTGGCGTCTCGGCTAACTTCCAAAAAACATTGGAGCTTCCAGCCGAGCTCAGAACACTCGGCCCTAATACCCCTCGGATACTCACTGTCTTCAGAGGACTTGATATCCACTTTTAGCTGCAGCTGGGCTTTGGAGAGACTACTGAAGGCGACGTCAAGGTCCCAGTCTGACTGTAGTGACAGGTACACCTCCTGGCCGGGCCGCTCCGGAGACAGGTAGCTTATCACAAAGTTCTTCTTCCTGTCCAATAATCGGGAAAGAGGGAGACATTTACTAACAGGAAACTAAACCTGGCGGCGCCAAGGGAGCGCCGCACTGTGGGAGGGTCAGTGCTGAGGGAGCGCCGCACTGTGGGAGGGTCAGTGCCGAGGGAGCGCCGCACTGTGGGAGGGTCGGTGCCGAGGGAGCGCCGCACTGCGGGAGGGTCGGTGCTGAGGGAGCGTCGCACTGAGGGAGGGTCAGCACCGAGGGAGCGCCGCACTGTGGGAGGGTCAGTGCTGAGGGAGCGTCGCACTGTGGGAGGGTCAGTGCTGAGGGAGCGCCGCACTGTGGGAGGGTCAGTGCTGAGGGAGCGCCGCACTGTGGGAGGGTCAGTGCTGAGGGAGCGCCGCACTGCGGGAGGGTCAGTGCTGAGGGAGCGTCGCACTGCGGGAGGGTCGGTGCTGAGGGAGCGTCGCACTGTGGGAGGGTCAGTGCCGAGGGAGCGCCGCACTGTGGGAGGGTCAGTGCCGAGGGAGCGCCGCACTGTGGGAGGGTCAGTGCTGAGAGAGCGCCGCACTGTGGGAGGGTCAGTGCTGAGGGAGCGCCGCACTGTGGGAGGGTCAGTGCTGAGGGAGCGCCGCACTGTGGGAGGGTCAGTGCTGAGGGAGCGCCGCACTGCGGGAGAGTCAGTGCTGAGGGAGCGCCGCACTGCGGGAGGGTCAGTGCTGAGGAAGCACCGCACTGCGGGAGAGTCAGCGCCGAGGGAGCGCCGCACTGCAGGAGGGTCAGTGCTGAGGGAGCGCCGCACTGCGGGAGGGTCGGTGCTGAGGGAGCGTCGCACTGAGGGAGGGTCAGCACCGAGGGAGCGCCGCACTGTGGGAGGGTCAGTGCTGAGGGAGCGTCGCACTGTGGGAGGGTCAGTGCTGAGGGTGCGCCGCACTGTGGGAGGGTCAGTGCTGAGGGAGCGCCGCACTGTGGGAGGGTCAGTGCTGAGGGAGCGCCGCACTGCGGGAGGGTCGGTGCTGAGGGAGCGTCGCACTGTGGGAGGGTCAGTGCCGAGGGAGCGCCGCACTGTGGGAGGGTCAGTGCCGAGGGAGCGCCGCACTGTGGGAGGGTCAGTGCTGAGAGAGCGCCGCACTGTGGGAGGGTCAGTGCTGAGGGAGCGCCGCACTGTGGGAGGGTCAGTGCTGAGGGAGCGCCGCACTGTGGGAGGGTCAGTGCTGAGGGAGCGCCGCACTGCGGGAGAGTCAGTGCTGAGGGAGCGCCGCACTGCGGGAGGGTCAGTGCTGAGGAAGCACCGCACTGCGGGAGAGTCAGCGCCGAGGGAGCGCCGCACTGCAGGAGGGTCAGTGCTGAGGGAGCGCCGCACTGCGGGAGGGTCGGCGCCAGGGGAGTGCCGCACTGCGGGAGGGTCGGCGCCGAGGGAGCGCCGCACTGTGGGAGGGTCAGTGCTGAGGGAGCGCCGCACTGTGGGAGGGTCAGTGCTGAGGGAGTGCCGCACTGTGGGAGGGTCAGTGCTGAGGGAGCGCTGCACTGTGGGTGGGTCAGCGCTGAGGGAGCGCCGCACTGTGGGAGGGTCAGTGCTGAGGGAGCGCCGCACTGTGGGAGGGTCAGTGCCGAGGGAGCGCCGCACTGTGGGAGGGTCAGTGCCGAGGGAGCGCCGCACTGCGGGAGGGTCGGTGCTGAGGGAGCGTCGCACTGAGGGAGGGTCAGCACCGAGGGAGCGCCGCACTGTGGGAGGGTCAGTGCTGAGGGAGCGTCGCACTGTGGGAGGGTCAGTGCTGAGGGAGCGCCGCACTGTGGGAGGGTCAGTGCTGAGGGAGCGCCGCACTGTGGGAGGGTCAGTGCTGAGGGAGCGCCGCACTGCGGGAGGGTCGGTGCTGAGGGAGCGTCGCACTGTGGGAGGGTCAGTGCCGAGGGAGCGCCGCACTGTGGGAGGGTCAGTGCCGAGGGAGCGCCGCACTGTGGGAGGGTCAGTGCTGAGAGAGCGCCGCACTGTGGGAGGGTCAGTGCTGAGGGAGCGCCGCACTGCGGGAGGGTCAGTGCTGAGGGAGCGCCGCACTGTGGGAGGGTCAGTGCTGAGGGAGCGCCGCACTGCGGGAGAGTCAGTGCTGAGGGAGCGCCGCACTGCGGGAGGGTCAGTGCTGAGGGAGCACCGCACTGCGGGAGAGTCAGCGCCGAGGGAGCGCCGCACTGCAGGAGGGTCAGTGCTGAGGGAGCGCCGCACTGCAGGAGGGTCGGCGCCAGGGGAGCGCCGCACTGCGGCAGGGTCGGCGCCGAGGGAGCGCCGCACTGTGGGAGGGTCAGTGCTGAGGGAGCGCCGCACTGTGGGAGGGTCAGTGCTGAGGGAGTGCCGCACTGTGGGAGGGTCAGTGCTGAGGGAGCGCTGCACTGTGGGTGGGTCAGCGCTGAGGGAGCGCCGCACTGTGGGAAGGTCAGCGCTGAGGGAGTGCCGCACTGCAGGAGGGTCGGCGCCAGGGGAGCGCCGCACTGTGGGAGGGTAAGTGCTGAGGACATATAGAACATAGAACATAGAAAGCCACAGCACAAACAGGCCCTTCGGCCCACAAGTTGCGCCGATCACATCCCCACCTCTAGGCCTATCTATAGCCCTCAATCCCATTAAATCCCATGTACTCATCCAGAAGTCTCTTAAAAGACCCCAACGAGTTTGCCTCCACCACCACCGACGTCAGCCGATTCCACTCACCCACCACCCTCTGAGTGAAAAACTTACCCCTGACATCTCCTCTGTACCTACCCCCCAGCACCTTAAACCTGTGTCCTCTCGTAGCAACCATTTCAGCCCTTGGAAATAGCCTCTCAGAGTCTACCCTATCCAGACCTCTCAACATCTTGTAAACCTCTATCAGGTCACCTCTCATCCTTCGTCTCTCCAGGGAGAAGAGACCAAGCTCCCTCAACCTATCCTCATAAGGCATGCCCCCCAATCCAGGCAACATCCTTGTAAATCTCCTCTGCACCCTTTCAATGGCTTCAACATCTTTCCTGTAATGAGGTGACCAGAACTGCGCGCAGTACTCCAAGTGGGGTCTAATCAGGGTCCTATAAAGCTGCAGCATTATCTCCCGACTCCTAAACTCAATCCCTCGATTAATGAAGGCCAGTACGCCGTATGCCTTCTTGACTGCATCCTCCACCTGCGAGGCCGATTTAAGAGTCCTATGGACCCGGACCCCAAGGTCCTTCTGATCCTCTACACTGCTAAGAATGGTACCCTTCATATTATACTGCTGCTTCATCCCATTGGATCTGCCAAAATGGATCACCACACACTTATCCGGGTTGAAGTCCATCTGCCACTTCTCCGCCCAGTCTTGCATTCTATCTATGTCTCGCTGCAACTTCTGACATCCCTCCAAACTATCCACAACACCACCTACCTTGGTGTCGTCAGCAAACTTACCAACCCATCCCTCCACTTCCTCATCCAGGTCATTTATGAAAATGACAAACAGCAAGGGTCCCAGAACAGATCCCTGGGGCACTCCACTGGTCACTGACCTCCATGCAGAGAAAGACCCCTCCACAGCCACTCTCTGCCTTCTGCAGGCAAGCCAGTTCTGGATCCACAAGGCAACAGCCCCTTGGATCCCATGCCCTCTCACTTTCTCAAGAAGTCTTGCATGGGGGGCCTTATCGAACGCCTTGCTGAAGTCCATATAGACCACATCCACCGCTCTTCCTTCGTCAATGTGTTTGGTCACATTTTCAAAGAACTCAACCAGGCTCGTAAGGCACGACCTGCCCTTGACAAAGCCGTGCTGACTACTTTTGATCATACTAAACTTCTCTAGATGATCATAAATCCTGTCTCTCAGGATCCTCTCCATCAACTTACCAACCACTGAGGTTAGACTCACCGGTCGGTAATTTCCCGGGCTGTCCCTGTTCCCTTTCTTGAATATAGGGACCACATCTGCAATCCTCCAATCCTCCGGAACCTCTCCCGTCTCCATCGACGATGCAAAGATCATCGCCAAAGGCTCCGCAATCTCCTCCCTCGCCTCCCACAGTAACCTGGGGTACATCCCATCCGGTCCCGGCGACTTACCAACCTTGATGCCATTCAATAGTTCCAACACATCCTCTTTCTTTATGTCCACATGCTCGATCCTTTCTGTCCACCGCAAACCAGCAGTACAACCACCCAGATCCCTTTCCACCGTGAATACCGAGGTAAAGTATTCATTAAGCAGCTCCGCCATTTCTAACGGTTCCGCACAAACTTTTCCCCCTTCACCTTTTAAGGGTCCTATGCCTTCACATCTCATCCTTTTACTCTTGACATATTTGTAGAAAGCCTTGGGATTCTCCTTAATCTTACCCGCCAAGGCCTTCTCATGACCCCTTCTCGCTCTCCTAATTTCCTTCTTAAGCTCCTTCCTACATCCCATATACTCCTCTAAATCCTTAACACCTCCTAGCTCTCTGAACCTTCTGTACGCCTCTCTTTTCTTATTCACCAGGTTCATCACAACCTTCGTGCACCACGGTTCCCGTACCCTACCAACACCCCCCTGTCTCATCGGAACGTTGTCATGCAGAGCTCCAGACAAACATTCCTTGAAAATCCTCCACTTTCCTTCGGTACTTTTCCCCAAGAATGCCTCCTTCCAATTTACCCGTCTAATTTCCTCCCTGATGACACTGTATTTCCCTTTACTCCAGAGAAACACTTTCCTAGCCTGCCTGATCCTATCTCTTTCCAATGCTATCGTGAAGGAGATAGAATTATGATCGCTATCCCCAAGATGCTCACCCACCGAGAGATCCTCCACCTGTCCAGGTTCATTAGCCAGCACCAGATCAAGTACAGCCTCTCCTCTAGTAGGCTTATCCACATACTGTGTCAGGAAACTCTCCTGGACACACCTAACAAACTCCTCTCCATCCAAACCCCTAGCCCTAGGGATATTCCAATCTATGTTTGGGAAATTAAAATCTCCCATCACGACAACTCTGTTATTCCTACATCTCTCCAGGATCTGTTTCCCCATCTGCTCCTCAACATCTCTGTTACTATTGGGCGGCCTATAGAAAACACCCAGCAACGTTACCGACCCCTTCCTGTTCCTAACCTCCACCCACAGAGACTCCGTAGTCAATCCCTCCACGGCGTCCACCTTCTCTACAGCCGTGACACTATCCCTGATCAACAGTGCCACTCCCCCCCCTCTCTTGCCTCCCTCCCTGTCCTTCCTGAAACATCTAAAACCCGGCACCTGAAGCACCCAGTCCTGTCCCTGAGACATCCAAGTCTCCGTAATGGCCACCACATCACAATTCGAAGCAGCAATCCACGCTCTAAGCTCATCCACTTTATTCACTACACTCCTGGCATTAAAATAGACACATCTCAGACCTTCAGCCTGAGCACTTCCCTTCTCCATCACTCGTCTAACCTCCCTCTTACCCTGTTTACATTCCTTATCTACCCTGTTTACATTCCTTGCCACACTGTGGGAGGGTCAGCGCTGAGGGAGCGCCGCACTGCGGGAGGGTCAGTGCTGAGGACGTGCCAGACTGTGGGAGGGTCAGTGCTGAGGGAGCGCCGCACTGTGGGAGGGTCAGTGCTGAGGGAGCGCCGCACTGTGGGAGGGTCAGTGCTGAGGACGTGCCAGACTGTGGGAGGGTCAGTGCTGAGGGAGCGCCGCACTGTGGGAGGGTCAGTGCTGAGGGAGCGCCGCACTGTGGGAGGGTCAGTGCTGAGGGCGTGCCGCACTGTGGGAGGGTCAGTGCTGAGGGAGCGCCGCACTGTGGGAGGGTCAGCGCTGAGGGAGCGCCGCACTGTGGGAGGGTCAGCGCTGAGGGAGCGCCGCACTGTGGGAGGGTCAGTGCTGAGGGAGCGCCGCACTGTGGGAGGGTCAGTGCTGAGGGAGCATCGCACTGCGGGAGGGTCAGTGCTGAGGGAGCGCCGCACTGCGGGAGGGTCAGCGCTGAGGGAGCGCCGCACTGTGGGAGGGTCAGCGCTGAGGGAGCGCCGCACTGTGGGAGGGTCAGCGCTGAGGGAGCGCCGCACTGTGGGAGGGTCAGTGCTGAGGGAGCGCCGCACTGTGGGAGGGTCAGTGCTGAGGGAGCGCCGCACTGCGGGAGGGTCAGTGCTGAGGGAGCGCCGCACTGCGGGAGGGTCAGTGCTGAGGGAGCGCCGCACTGTGGGAGGGTCAGCGCTGAGGGAGCGCCGCACTGTGGGAGGGTCAGCGCTGAGGGAGCGCCGCACTGTGGAAGGGTCAGTGCTGAGGGAGCGCCGCAGTGTGGGAGGGTCAGTGCTGAGGGAGCACCGCACTGTGGGAGGGTCAGCGCTGAGGGAGCGCCGCACTGTGGGAGGGTCAGCGCTGAGGGAGCGCCGCACTGTGGAAGGGTCAGTGCTGAGGGAGCGCCGCAGTGTGGGAGGGTCAGTGCTGAGGGAGTGTCGCAGTGTGGGAGGGTCAGTGCTGAGGGACCGCCTCACTGTGGGAGGGTCAGTGCCGAGGGAGCGCCGCACTGTGGGAGGGTCAGTGCCGAGGGAACGCCGCACTGTGAGAGGGTCAGTGCTGAGGGAGCGCTGCACTGTGGGAGGGTCAGTGCTGAGGGAGCGCCGCACTGTGGGAGGGTCAGTGCCGAGGGAACGCCGCACTGTGGGAGGGTCAGTGCTGAGGGAGCGCCGCACAGTGGGAGGGTCAGTGCTGAGGGAGCGCCGCACTGTGGGAGGGTCAGTGCTGAGGGAGCGCCGCACTGTGGGAGGGTCAGTGCTGAGG
Organism: Mustelus asterias; assembly: GCF_964213995.1. Lineage (NCBI taxonomy): Eukaryota > Metazoa > Chordata > Chondrichthyes > Carcharhiniformes > Triakidae > Mustelus > Mustelus asterias. The sequence continues at coordinate 12,958 of NW_027593814.1, read as the reverse complement.
GAGCGCCGCACTGTGGGAGGGTCAGTGCTGAGGGAGCACCGCACTGTGGGAGGGTCAGTGCTGAGGGAGCGCCGCACATTCTCTCCCATTCCCTGTGGGAGCGAATTCCACATTCACCCCCAACTCCCTTTGGGAGCGAGGCCCAGATTCTCCCCACTCTCCCCGTGGGAGCGAGTCCCACATTGTGTCCCACTCCCTGTGGGAGTGAGACCCACATTCTCCTGCATGGGAGCGAGTCCCACATTTCCATCCCTCCCCGAGGGAGCAAGTCCCACATTAACCCCGAATCCTTGTGGGAGCGAGTCCCACATTCTCCCCCACTCCCCATGGGAGCGGGTCCCACATTTTCCCCCACAACCCGTGGGAGCGAGTCCCACATTCTGCGCCGCACTGTGGGAGGGTCAGCGCTGAGGGAGCGCCGCACTGTGGGAGGGTCAGTGCTGAGGGAGCGCCGCACTGTGGGAGGGTCAGTGCTGAGGAAGCGCCGCACTGCGGGAGGGTCAGTGCTGAGGGAGCGCCGCACTGCGGGAGGGTCAGTGCTGAGGGTGCGCCGCAGTGTGGGAGGGTCAGTGCTGAGGGACCGCCTCACTGTGGGAGGGTCAGTGCCGAGGGAGCGCCGCACTGTGGGAGGGTCAGTGCCGAGGGAACGCTGCACTGTGGGAGGGTCAGTGCTGAGGGAGCGCCGCACTGAGGGAGGGTCAGTGCCGAGGGAACGCCGTACTGTGAGAGGGTCAGTGCTGAGGGAGCGCTGCACTGTGGGAGGGTCAGTGCTGAGGGAGCGCCGCACTGTGGCAGGGTCAGTGCTGAGGGAGCGCCGCACTGTGGGAGGGTCAGTGCTGAGGGAGCGCCGCATTGTGGGAGGGTCAGTGCTGAAGGAACGCCGCACTGTGGGAGGGACAGTGCTGAGGGAGCGCCGCACTGTGGGAGGGTCAGTGCTGAGGGAGCACCGCACTGTGGGAGGGTCAGTGCTGAGGGAGCGCCGCACTGTGGGAGGGTCAGTGCTGAGGGAGCACCGCACTGTGGGAGGGTCAGTGCTGAGGGAGCACCGCACTGTGGGAGGGTCAGTGCTGAGTGAGCGCCGCACTGTGGGAGGGTCAGTGCTGAGGGAGCGCCGCACTGTGGGAGGGTCAGTGCTGAGTGAGCGCCGCACTGTGGGAGGGTCAGGGCTGAGGGAGCGCCGCACTGTGGGAGGGTCAGTGCTGAGGGAGCGTCGCACTGTGGGAGGGTCAGTGCTGAGGGAGCGCCGCACATTCTCCCCCACTCCCCGTGGGAGCGAGTCCCACATTCTCCCCCACTCCCCATGGGAGCGAGTCCCACATTCTCCCCTACTCCCCGTGGGAACGAGTCCCACATTCTCCCCACTCCCCGTGGGAGCGAGTCCCACATTCTCCCCCACTCCCCATGGGAGCGAGTCCCACATTCTCCCCCATTCCCCGTGGGAGCGAGTCCCACATTCTCCCCTACTCCCCGTGGGAGCGAGTCCCACATTCTCCCCCACTCCCCGTGGGAGCGAGTCCCACATTCTCCCCCACTCCCCGTGGGAGCGAGTCCCACATTCTCCCCACTCCCCGTGGGAGCGAGTCCCACATTCTCCCCCACTCCCCGTGGGAGCGAGTCCCACATTCTCTCCCACTCCCCGTGGGAGCGAGTCCCACATTCTCCCCCACTCCCCGTGGGAGCGAGTCCCACATTCTCCCCCACTCCCCGTGGGAGCAAGTCCCACATTCTCCCCCACTCCCCGTGGGAGCGAGTCCCACATTCTCCCCCACTCCCCGTGGGAGCGAATCCCACATTCTCCCCCACTCTCCCTGTGGGAGCGAGTCCCACATTCTCCCCCACTCCCCGTGGGAGCGAATCCCACATTCTCCCCACTCCCCGTGGGAGCGAGTCCCACATTCTCCCCACTCCCCGTGGGAGCGAATCCCACATTCTCCCCCAGTCTTCAGTTGAGGGGAAAGGTCACGACTGGATCTGCTCTGTGCCACAGAGCATGGAACCAGGCCCTTTGGCACAACCGCTCCATGCTGCCCTCCCAGCTTGGCCCATATCCCTCGAGCCCTTTCCCCTCAGTTCCCTTTCCAATCTTTCCCCTCTCACCTTTAACCTCTGTCCTCTAGTTTTCAATTCCCCTTCCCTGGGTAAAAGATTCTGCGCTTTCATCCTATCTCTGTCCCTCGTGATTTTATCCACCTCAGTAAGGTCACCCCTCATTCTCCTACACCCCAAGGAATAAGGTCCCGGAGGGCTCTGACAGAGGGTTATCCAGACTCGAAACGTTGGCTCTATTCTCTCTCCACAGGTGCTGTCAGACCTGCTGAGATTTTCCAGCGTTTTCTGCTTTTGTTTCAGATTCCAGCATCCGCAGTGTTTTGCTTTTATCTTGGAATAAAGTCCCATCCTGGCCAACCGCTCCCTATAACTCAGGCCCCAGTAGTCCCGGCAACATCCTCGGGAATCACCTTTGCACAGTCTCTGCCGATCGCAGACACCCGCGATATACTCACCCACTCAAATCGAACGCTCGAATCAGAATGTGTTGGAGGACCTCGAAGGAGGTGATCTGGGGGTCCACGGCAAACGAGCGGAATTCTGGCGGCAGCAGACCCTCGCATTTCTGTCTCGGAGAGAGGGAAGCCTCATTAGTGTCAGGAGACGATGCTGGCGGGACCCCCCTTCCCCTCGAGAGGGCGGTGGGTGAGCCACCTTCTCCAACCCGCTGCAGTCCCCGTGGGGTGCAGGTGCACCCATGGCACTGTTCGGGAGGGAGGTCCGGGATTTTGACCCCAGTCACAGTGAAGGAACGGCCGATATATTTCCCAGTCGGGATGGTGAGTGGCTCGGAGAGGGAACCTCCAGGTGGTGGTGTTCCCAGGTATCTGCTGCCCCTTAGTTTATTACAAGTAGGCTTACATTAACACTGCAATGAAGTAACTGTGAAAATCCCCAAAACACCATCCTGTGCCGCCTATTTGGGTACAAAGAACAGTACAGCACAGGAACAGGCCCTTCGGCCCACCAAGTCTGTGCCCACACAGTTGCCTTTCTATTATCTTGCCTCTACGTGGTCCATATCCCTCTATTCCCTGCCTATTCAAGTATCTATCCAGATGCCTCTTGAACGTAGAATCTGCTTCCACCACTTCCTCTGACAAAGCGTCCCAGGCATTCACCACCCCGTGTGAGAAAAACTTGCCCCTTACATCTCTTTTAAACTTTCCCCCTCTCACCTTCAACCTACGCCCCCGAGTAATTGGCCCTTTGACCCTGGGAAAAAGACTCTGACTATCCACTCTATCCAAGCCTGTCATAATCTTGTAAACCTCTATCAGGTCCCCCTCACCCTCCAATGCTCCAATGAAAACAATCCAAGTTTGTTCAAACTTTCTTCATAGTCCATATCCTTCAAACCCCAGGCAACATCCTGGGAAATCTTTTCTGCACCCTTTCCAATGCATCAACATCCTTCCAGTAATGCGACAACTAGAATTGTACACAATACTCCAAATGCAGCCGAACCAAAGTCTTATCCAGCTGCAGCATGATTTTCCAATTCCTGTACTCAATGCCCCGACCGATGAAGGCCAGCGTGCCATACACCTTCTTGACCACCTGAGTTGCCACCTTCAGGGAACCGTGGATCTGCACACCTAGATCCCTCTGTATGCTAATATTTCTACAGGTTCTACCATTTACTGTAAACTTTGCTTCTGCAGTAGACCTTCCAAATCGCATCATCTCACATTTCATAGAATCCCCACATGCAGAAGGAGGCCATTTGGCCCATCGAGCCTGCACTTGACAACAGTCCCACTCAGGCCCTATCCCCACAACCCCACATATTTACCCTGTTAATTCCCTTGACACAAAGGGGCAATTTAGCATGGCCAATCAACCTAACCCATACATCTTTGGGACAGTGGGAGGAAACTGGAGCACCCGGAGGAACCCCACACAGACACGGGGAGAACGTGAAAACTCCATACAGTCACCCAAGGCTGGAATTGAAACCGGGTCCCTGGTGCTGTGAGGCAGCATTGCTAATCACTGTGCCACTGTGCACCCTCTCCGGGTTAAATTCCATCTTCGGCCCAGGTCTCCAGATGATTTATATCCTGCTGCATCCTCTGACAATCCTCCTCACTATCTGCTACTTCCCCAATTTTTGTATCATCTGCAAATTTACTAATCAGACTACCTGCATTTTCCTCCAAATCATTTATATATATTACCAACGACAGAGGCCCCAGCACGGATCCTTGTGGAACACTGCCTGTCACAGCCCTCCAATTAGTAAAGTACCTTTCCACTGCTACTCTCTGCTTTCTATGCCCAAGCCAGTTTTATATCCATTTTACCAGCTTAACTCGGATCCCTATGACTTCACCTTCTGCATCAGCCTGCCATGAGGAACCTTATTGAAGGCTTTACTAAAATCCATGTTTACAACATCCACTGCCCGGCCCTGGACAATTTTTCTTGTCACTTCCTCAAAGAATTCAATCAAGTTTGTGAGACACGACCTCCCCTTCACAAAACCATGCTGCCTAAAGCTAATAAGCCTATTCTCTTCCAGATGTGAATACATCCTGTCCCCAAGAATCTTCTCCAATAATTTCCCCACCACTGATGTAAGGCTCACAGGCTGTAATTTCCCAGATTCTCTCTTCTGCCCTTCTGAAACAGAGGAACAATGTCAGCTACTCTCAATCCTCTGGTACCTCGCCTGAGACTAAAGAGGATAAAGATTTTGGTCAAGGCCTCAGCAATTTCTTCCCTCGCCTCTCTCAGTATTCTGGGATACACCCTCTCTGGCCCTGGGGACTTGTCCACCTTAATGTTTTTCAAAACCTCTAATACCTCCTCCCTTTTTATCTCAACATGTCCTAGAATGTCAACATCTCCTTTCTACACTCCCCATCCACCACATCCTTCTCCTTTGTGAATACTGATGCAAGGTACTCGTTAAGGACCTCCCCCACCTCATCTGGCTCCACACACAAATTCCCTCCACCACCCCTGAGTGGACCTACCCTTTCCTGAGTTACCCTCTTCTTCCTTATATACCCATAAAAAGCCTTGGGATTCTCCTTAATCCTGCCTGCCAAGGACATTTCATGGCCTGCTTTTTGTCCTCCCAAGTCCCTGTTTAAGCTCTTTCCTGCTGTCTTTGTATTCCTCAAGAGCCTTATCCGCTTTCAATTTCCGGAAATTTGTCTGCCCCCTCCTTGTTCACTCAGCTCACAATCTCTTTTGTCATCCACGGCTCTCGAATCTTGCCATCTTTATCCTTCATTTTTACAGGGACATAGATGTCCTGAATTGTTAACAACTGACTTTTAAAAGACTCCCACATATTGGATGTGGATTTACCCTCAAACAGCCGCCCCCAGTCTACATTCCCGAGCTCCTGCCCAATACTGTTGTAGTCAGCCTTCCCCCAGTTTAGTACTTTCACTCTGGGACGACTTCTATCCTTTTCTACAAGGATTATGAAACTTATAAACTTATAGATCACTGTTCCCAGAATGGTCGCCCACTGAGACATCAATCACCTGTCCGGGCTCGTTTCCCAGAACCAGGTCTAACGGAGCCCATCCCGAGTTGGACAATCTTGGACACACTGAACAAACTCTGCCCCGTCAAACCCCTGGCACGACAGAAATCCCAGTCTACGATGGGGGAGTTAAAATCACCCATCACAACAACCCTGTTTTTACATCTTCCCATAATCTGCTGACGAATCAGCTCCTCGCTGCACTGAGGGAGAATTTAGCACAGCTTCCAGACTGTGGGAGGAAACCGGAGCACCCGGAGGAAACCCACGCAGACACGGGGAGAACGTGCAGACTCCGCACAGACAGTGACCCAAGGCGGGAATCGAACCCAGGACCCTGGCGCTGTGAGGCAGCAGCGCTAACCCACTGTGCGGCCCTTGTCCTTCTAGATGGTAGAGCTGGCGGGTTTGCAAGCTGCTGTCAAAGCAGCCTTGGCGCGTGGCTGGAGTGTCTGGATGGTCCACTCGGCTGCCGCTGTCTGTCAGCGTGAGAGGGAGTGAATGGTGGTTAGTGTGCCGGTCGAGTGGGGCTGCATTGTCCTGGATCGATCTGTCAGTGGCTCAGTGGGATGTGGAGCCAGCGAAATCCTTCCCGGTTGACATATGCCGCCAGCCTCGGGTGGGCCAGGAGCTTGGACCATTAGGGGAGCTGTATCACCTCTGAGGAACAGTGGAGGCTGCCGTGAACACATCGCAAGATCATCACTGTCGCTGGGACATGGGGAGCCCCCTCCCTAATGGCGCAGTTACGTTGGAGGGCAGAGGGCGCGCCGTGCTGTGGGAGGGTCAGCGATGAGGGGATCGCTCTCTCTCCCTCTCTAGAGGGGTCCCTCCCCCTCTCTCTACGGGGGTCTCTCGCTCCCTCCCCCTCCTTTCTACGGGGGTCTCTCTCACCCTCCCCCTCTCTCTACGGGGGTCTCTCTCTCTCTCTCTCTCTCTCTGCGGGGGTCTCTCTCTCTCTCTCTCTCTCTCTCTCTGGGGGGGTCTCTCTCTGTCTGCGGGGGTCTCTCTCTCTCTCTCTGCGGGGGTCTCTCTCTGTCTGCGGGGGTCTCTCTCTCTCTCTCTCTCTCTCTCTGCGGGAGTGTCTCTCTCTCTCTCTCTCTCTCTCTCTGCGGGGGTGTCTCTCTCTTTCTCTCTCTCTGCGGGGGTCTCTCTCTCTCTGCGGGAGTGTCTCTCTCTCTCTCTCTCTCTGCGGGGGTGTCTCTCTCTTTCTCTCTCTCTGCGGGGGTCTCTCTCTCTCTCTCTGCGGGAGTGTCTCTCTCTCTCTCTCTCTCTCTCTGCGGGAGTGTCTCTCTCTCTCTCTCTCTCTCTCTCTGCGGGGGTGTCTCTCTCTCTCTCTCTCTGCGGGGGTCTCTCTCTCTTTCTCTCTCTCTGCGGGGGTCTCTCTCTCTCTCTCTGCGGGGGTCTCTCTCTCTCTCTGCGCGGGGGTCTCTCTCTCTCTGCGCGGGGGTCTCTCTCTCTCTGCGCGGGGGTCTCTCTCTCTCTGCGCGGGGGTCTCTCTCTCTCTGCGCGGGGGTCTCTCTCTCTCTGCGCGGGGGTCTCTCTCTCTCTCTGCGCGGGGGTCGGTCTCTCTCTCTCTCTCTGCGCGGGGGTCGGTCTCTCTCTCTCTCTCTGCGCGGGGGGTCGGTCTCTCTCTCTCTCTCTGCGCGGGGGTCGGTCTCTCTCTCTCTGCGCGGGGGTCGGTCTCTCTCTCTGCGCGGGGGTCGGTCTCTCTCTCTCTGCGCGGGGGTCTCTCTCTCTCTCTCTGCGCGGGTTCGGTCTCTCTCTCTCTGCGCGGGGGTCGGTCTCTCTCTCTCTCTCTCTCTGCGCGGGGGTCGGTCTCTCTCTCTCTCTCTCTCTCTGCGCGGGGGTCGGTCTCTCTCTCTCTCTCTCTCTGCGCGGGGGTCGGTCTCTCTCTCTCTCTCTCTCTCTGCGCGGGGTCGGTCTCTCTCTCTCTCTGCGCGGGGGTCGGTCTCTCTCTCTCTCTCTCTGCGCGGGGGTCGGTCTCTCTCTCTCTCTGCGCGGGGGTCGGTCTCTCTCTCTCTCTCTCTGCGCGGGGGTCGGTCTCTCTCTCTCTCTCTGCGCGGGTTCGGTCTCTCTCTCTCTCTCTGCGCGGGGGTCGGTCTCTCTCTCTCTCTCTCTGCGCGGGGCTCGGTCTCTCTCTCTCTCTCTCTCTCTGCGCGGGGGTCGGTCTCTCTCTCTCTCTCTCTGCGCGGGGGTCGGTCTCTCTCTCTCTGCGCGGGGGTCGGTCTCTCTCTCTCTCTCTCTCTCTGCGCGGGGGTCGGTCTCTCTCTCTCTCTCTCTGCGCGGGGGTCGGTCTCTCTCTCTCTCTGCGCGGGGGTCGGTCTCTCTCTCTCTCTCTCTGCGCGGGGGTCGGTCTCTCTCTCTCTCTCTCTCTGCGCGGGGGTCGGTCTCTCTCTCTCTCTCTCTCTGCGCGGGGGTCGGTCTCTCTCTCTCTCTGCGCGGGGGTCGGTCTCTCTCTCTCTCTGCGCGGGGGTCGGTCTCTCTCTCTCTCTCTCTCTCTCTCTGCGCGGGGGTCGGTCTCTCTCTCTCTCTCTCTCTGCGCGGGGGTCGGTCTCTCTCTCTCTCTCTCTCTGCGCGGGGGTCGGTCTCTCTCTCTCTCTCTCTGCGCGGGGGTCGGTCTCTCTCTCTCTCTCTGCGCGGGGGTCGGTCTCTCTCTCTCTCTCTCTCTGCGCGGGGGTCGGTCTCTCTCTCTCTCTCTCTCTGCGCGGGGGTCGGTCTCTCTCTCTCTCTCTCTGCGCGGGGGTCGGTCTCTCTCTCTCTCTCTCTGCGCGGGGGTCGGTCTCTCTCTCTCTCTCTCTGCGCGGGGGTCGGTCTCTCTCTCTCTCTGCGCGGGGGTCGGTCTCTCTCTCTCTCTGCGCGGGGGTCGGTCTCTCTCTCTCTCTCTCTCTGCGCGGGGGTCGGTCTCTCTCTCTCTCTCTGCGCGGGGTCGGTCTCTCTCTCTCTCTCTCTCTCTGCGCGGGGGTCGGTCTCTCTCTCTCTCTCTGCGCGGGGTCGGTCTCTCTCTCTCTCTCTCTCTGCGCGGGGGTCGGTCTCTCTCTCTCTCTCTCTGCGCGGGGGTCGGTCTCTCTCTCTCTCTCTCTGCGCGGGGGTCGGTCTCTCTCTCTCTCTCTCTGCGCGGGGGTCGGTCTCTCTCTCTCTCTCTCTCTCTGCGCGGGGGTCGGTCTCTCTCTCTCTGCGCGGGGGTCGGTCTCTCTCTCTCTCTCTCTCTCTCTGCGCGGGGGTCGGTCTCTCTCTCTCTCTCTCTGCGCGGGGGTCGGTCTCTCTCTCTCTCTCTCTGCGCGGGGGTCGGTCTCTCTCTCTCTCTGCGCGGGGGTCGGTCTCTCTCTCTCTCTGCGCGGGGGTCGGTCTCTCTCTCTCTCTCTGCGCGGGGGTCGGTCTCTCTCTCTCTCTCTCTCTGCGCGGGGGTCTCTCTCTCTCTCTCTGCGCGGGGGTCTCTCTCTCTCTCTCTGCGCGGGGGTCGGTCTCTCTCTCTCTCTCTCTGCGCGGGGGTCGGTCTCTCTCTCTCTCTCTCTCTGCGCGGGGGTCGGTCTCTCTCTCTCTCTCTCTGCGCGGGGGTCGGTCTCTCTCTCTCTCTCTCTGCGCGGGGGTCGGTCTCTCTCTCTCTCTCTCTGCGCGGGGGTCTCTCTCTCTCTCTCTGCGCGGGGGTCGGTCTCTCTCTCTCTCTCTCTGCGCGGGGGTCTCTCTCTCTCTCTGCGCGGGGGTCGGTCTCTCTCTCTCTCTCTCTCTGCGCGGGGGTCGGTCTCTCTCTCTCTCTGCGCGGGGGTCGGTCTCTCTCTCTCTCTCTCTCTGCGCGGGGGTCTCTCTCTCTCTCTCTCTGCGCGGGGGTCGGTCTCTCTCTCTCTCTCTCTGCGCGGGGGTCGGTCTCTCTCTCTCTCTCTCTGCGCGGGGGTCGGTCTCTCTCTCTCTCTCTGCGCGGGGGTCGGTCTCTCTCTCTCTCTCTCTGCGCGGGGGTCGGTCTCTCTCTCTCTCTCTCTGCGCGGGGGTCGGTCTCTCTCTCTCTCTCTCTGCGCGGGGGTCGGTCTCTCTCTCTCTCTCTCTGCGCGGGGGTCTCTCTCTCTCTCTCTTGCGCGGGGGTCGGTCTCTCTCTCTCTCTCTCTGCGCGGGGGTCTCTCTCTCTCTCTCTCTGCGCGGGGGTCTCTCTCTCTCTGCGCGGGGGTCGGTCTCTCTCTCTCTCTCTCTGCGCGGGGGTCGGTCTCTCTCTCTCTCTGCGCGGGGGTCGGTCTCTCTCTCTCTCTCTGCGCGGGGGTCGGTCTCTCTCTCTCTCTCTCTGCGCGGGGGTCGGTCTCTCTCTCTCTCTCTGCGCGGGGGTCGGTCTCTCTCTCTCTCTCTCTGCGCGGGGGTCGGTCTCTCTCTCTCTCTCCTCTCTGCGCGGGGTCGGTCTCTCTCTCTCTCTCTGCGCGGGGGTCGGTCTCTCTCTCTCTCTCTCTTCTCTGCGCGGGGGTCGGTCTCTCTCTCTCCTCTCTCTGCGCGGGGGTCGGTCTCTCTCTCTCTCTCTCTGCGCGGGGGTCGGTCTCTCTCTCTCTCTGCGCGGGGGTCTCTCTCTCTCTCTCTCTCTGCGCGGGGGTCGGTCTCTCTCTCTCTCTCTCTCTGCGCGGGGGTCGGTCTCTCTCTCTCTCTCTCTGCGCGGGGGTCGGTCTCTCTCTCTCTCTTGGGTCGTCTCTCTCTCTCTGCGCGGGGTCGGTCTCTCTCTCTCTCTCTCTGCGCGGGGGTCGGTCTCTCTCTCTCTCTCTCTGCGCGGGGGTCGGTCTCTCTCTCTCTCTCTCTCTGCGCGGGGGTCGGTCTCTCTCTCTCTCTCTCTGCGCGGGGGTCGGTCTCTCTCTCTCTCTCTCTGCGCGGGGGTCGGTCTCTCTCTCTCTCTCCTGCGCGGGGGTCGGTCTCTCTCTCTCTCTGCGCGGGGGTCGGTCTCTCTCTCTCTCTCTCTGCGCGGGGGTCGGTCTCTCTCTCTCTCTCTCTGCGCGGGGGTCGGTCTCTCTCTCTCTCTCTCTGCGCGGGGGTCGGTCTCTCTCTCTCTCTCTCTGCGCGGGGGTCGGTCTCTCTCTCTCTCTCTCTGCGCGGGGGTCGGTCTCTCTCTCTCTCTCTGCGCGGGGGTCGGTCTCTCTCTCTCTCTCTCTGCGCGGGGGTCGGTCTCTCTCTCTCTCTCTCTGCGCGGGGGTCGGTCTCTCTCTCTCTCTCTCTGCGCGGGGGTCGGTCTCTCTCTCTCTCTCTCTGCGCGGGGGTCGGTCTCTCTCTCTCTCTCTCTGCGCGGGGGTCGGTCTCTCTCTCTCTCTCTGCGCGGGGGGTCGGTCTCTCTCTCTCTCTCTGCGCGGGGGTCGGTCTCTCTCTCTCTCTCTCTCTGCGCGGGGGTCGGTCTCTCTCTCTCTCTCTCTGCGCGGGGGTCGGTCTCTCTCTCTCTCTCTGCGCGGGGGTCGGTCTCTCTCTCTCTCTCTCTGCGCGGGGGTCGGTCTCTCTCTCTCTCTCTCTGCGCGGGGGTCGGTCTCTCTCTCTCTCTCTCTGCGCGGGGGTCGGTCTCTCTCTCTCTCTCTCTGCGCGGGGGTCGGTCTCTCTCTCTCTCTCTCTGCGCGGGGGTCGGTCTCTCTCTCTCTCTCTCTGCGCGGGGGTCGGTCTCTCTCTCTCTCTCTCTGCGCGGGGGTCGGTCTCTCTCTCTCTCTCTCTGCGCGGGGGTCGGTCTCTCTCTCTCTCTCTCTGCGCGGGGGTCGGTCTCTCTCTCTCTCTCTCTGCGCGGGGGTCGGTCTCTCTCTCTCTCTCTCTGCGCGGGGGTCGGTCTCTCTCTCTCTCTCTGCGCGGGGGTCGGTCTCTCTCTCTCTCTGCGCGGGGGTCGGTCTCTCTCTCTCTCTCTCTGCGCGGGGGTCGGTCTCTCTCTCTCTCTCTCTGCGCGGGGGTCGGTCTCTCTCTCTCTCTCTGCGCGGGGGTCGGTCTCTCTCTCTCTCTCTGCGCGGGGGTCGGTCTCTCTCTCTCTCTCTGCGCGGGGGTCGGTCTCTCTCTCTCTCTCTCTCTGCGCGGGGGTCGGTCTCTCTCTCTCTCTCTCTCTGCGCGGGGGTCGGTCTCTCTCTCTCTCTCTCTGCGCGGGGGTCGGTCTCTCTCTCTCTCTCTTGCGCGGGGGTCGGTCTCTCTCTCTCTCTCTCTGCGCGGGGGTCGGTCTCTCTCTCTCTCTCTCTGCGCGGGGGTCTCTCTCTCTCTCTCTGCGCGGGGGTCGGTCTCTCTCTCTCTCTCTGCGCGGGGGTCGGTCTCTCTCTCTCTCTCTCTCTGCGCGGGGGTCGGTCTCTCTCTCTCTCTCTCTGCGCGGGGGTCGGTCTCTCTCTCTCTCTCTCTGCGCGGGGGTCGGTCTCTCTCTCTCTCTCTCTGCGCGGGGGTCGGTCTCTCTCTCTCTCTCTCTGCGCGGGGGTCGGTCTCTCTCTCTCTCTCTCTGCGCGGGGGTCGGTCTCTCTCTCTCTCTCTCTGCGCGGGGGTCGGTCTCTCTCTCTCTCTCTTGCGCGGGGGTCGGTCTCTCCTTCTCTCTCTCTCTGCGCGGGGGTCGGTCTCTCTCTCTCTCTCTCTGCGCGGGGGTCGGTCTCTCTCTCTCTCTCTCTTGCGCGGGGGTCGGTCTCTCTCTCTCTCTCTCTGCGTCGGGGTCGGTCTCTCTCTCTCTCTCTCTCGCGCGGGGGTCGGTCTCTCTCTCTCTCTCTCTCCTGCGCGGGGGTCGGTCTCTCTCTCTCTCTCTTGCGCGGGGGTCGGTCTCTCTCTCTCTCTCTCTGCGCGGGGGTCGGTCTCTCTCTCTCTCTCTCTCTGCGCGGGGGTCGGTCTCTCTCTCTCTCTCTCTCTGCGCGGGGGTCGGTCTCTCTCTCTCTCTCTCTCTGCGCGGGGGTCGGTCTCTCTCTCTCTCTCTCTCTGCGCGGGGGTCGGTCTCTCTCTCTCTCTCTCTCTGCGCGGGGGTCGGTCTCTCTCTCTCTCTCTGCGCGGGGGTCGGTCTCTCTCTCTCTCTCTGCGCGGGGGTCGGTCTCTCTCTCTCTCTCCTGCGCGGGGGTCGGTCTCTCTCTCTCTCTCTCTGCGCGGGGGTCGGTCTCTCTCTCTCTCTCTCTTGCGCGGGGGTCGGTCTCTCTCTCTCTCTCTCTCTCTGCGCGGGGGTCGGTCTCTCTCTCTCTCTGCGCGGGGGTCGGTCTCTCTCTCTCTCTCTGCGCGGGGGTCGGTCTCTCTCTCTCTCTCTCTGCGCGGGGGTCGGTCTCTCTCTCTCTCTCTCTGCGCGGGGGTCGGTCTCTCTCTCTCTCTCTCTCTGGCGCGGGGGTCGGTCTCTCTCTCTCTCTCTCTCTGCGCGGGGGTCGGTCTCTCTCTCTCTCTGCGGGGGGTCGGTCTCTCTCTCTCTCTCTCTCTGCGCGGGGTCGGTCTCTCTCTCTCTCTCTGCGCGGGGGTCGGTCTCTCTCTCTCTCT